>NC_091485.1:12197758-12390258 GCF_947461875.1 Haliaeetus albicilla | reverse complement strand
TTTCTATCTTTTAAGCAATCAGTTTCAGGAAAACATGGACTGTAAAATTCATTCCAACTAAAATAGAAGTGTTGGTGAAAGGAGCGGAATTGACTTTGGACCCGTATCTGATCGTCTTTATAAGGTCATACCCTTAGAACCTCAGACCATGGCAGATTTCATGCTTTTACTGTAAACTCTGCAGTTCTTTCACAAACATGTTTGGCATTGAGTGCAGTACCTAATATTTGACTGTAATATATCCATGGCAATACTTTACCTGGCTTACATATGATTCTGAGCTGATAGTGGGTCAAATCCTGCAAGCCTCATTTCAGTCAGACTCCTATGAAGACCAGTGACAGTGGAAATGATCAATCATAAAAAATAATACCCTTATCAGTCTCCAAAATAAACAAGAGTTTTGTCTTTCTAAGGTACTTCCTGGGATGCATCTGGGGCCTGACTTTGCAGTCGTTGTTTGTAACAGTGAAACCCTTGAGCTGATCCTTCTCTCTGGGAGTAGGAATTAGGGGACTGTTGTCATCCACATAACCTTTCTTCACAAAGGAAAACATTTTCAAAGGTTAAAAAGGAGTGAAGCTGCTTTAAAATACTTTAAAGAGCAAGAATGCCAATGATATCAAGACAGACCCACTTTGAGCCTGAACTTCAGAAGCGTTTTGGGCATTAGTGTAACTGAAACTAAGGTTGCTCAGCACTTCTGCCTCACCAATGTGGCTCACCAGAACCACTGGCACTTTTGAACACATGGCCACTACTGCATGATGTTGGCACTCACAAGTGCTGCATGGCTGGTAAGCAGCACCTACCCTGATGGCTAACAGCAGAAGTGACATTTCAGTAGGCAGTGATTCACATTTTCTGACCAGGGTTCCCACTCTGTGTGTTGTCTTCCATTACCTACAACTAAGAGACCTGAAGTGGAAACCTTCAAGCAATGCAGATATTATGAAGATGACTTTAGCAACCTAACTTCATTTGTGCTCATGCTAAAAGTTAGAAAGAGACCATTTTAACAATCTGTGAAAGGGCTAAATTTGACATTTGATTCACCCTATTCTAGGATTTTAAACTGTGATGTAAATTAGTCAGAAACCAGTCTTTCTTCCATTTTCTCTTTTCAAAATGTAATACAGTTAAATGACAGAGATTAATTACTGAAGTAATTACTGTTGGAAAGCAAAAGGACAGTCGTATGAGACAGTCTCTCTCATGATGACCAAGTCTTTCTTGACAATTATGCTTAATTCCAACAATGATTATTCTGTGTGGCAAAATCTATCAGCACAAGGGCACACAAGCATTGATGCATTCTCACTCACTAGGAAATATGAGAATGAGGTAATTATATTTGACTGATGCTCAGACGTTTTCATTCCCAGGGGCATCTCTAGGACCTTTTTTTGGAGGGACACATATAATCTCCTCCCTTCCTTGCATTGACTACCCTATTTATTCCATTTCTGCTGCTCCTTTAGTCAGAATCGAATAAAATTAGCCCTTTCTTATGTAGCCTACAACTCTTCTCTGTCCTGCGCTTATGCACATACCACACACACAGACACAGACACAGACTTGTACACATGTGAAAATTCCTGTCTCTGCCTCTCAGCGTTTATGGGGTATGCAATTCGGCTGCATTGTTTCTAGCCAAAACAAGGAGGCTGTGTTTTCAAATCACTAAAGATCTTGCTCTATTCACTAAATAGAGCAAACGATTCAAACAATTATTTGGAAAAGAAGGCTAAGAAATTCTGTAAGTAATTGCTGATTGATGTAACTTTTTCACAGTACCCAAGTACCCAAACTCACTGCAGATGAACTGCAACCACTTCTAAGGGCAAGATACTGTATGACATTCATATGGTTGATGATATCTCTTTCAAATAGCTCGGCTAAAATTTGCCGAATGGTCTCTTCCCTATAAAAAACGCACAGCCACCATCTCATTAGTCAGTGCTGAAATCCTTTACCCACAGTACTAGATGCCACCAATATGTCACCAGAGGCAGAGGATGTTATAGTCTTAAAATGAACAGTTCATTCTAAGTACTGAAAGAAGGAAAATGAATGTACCCTACCATGCTTTCCTTTATTTCTCCGAGTTTCTGTCCTAACCAGACACAGCTGCACTTTAATAATCTCTGAAGTATATTGGGAAAAGCTTTTCTACATAAGAGTGTCTGTACCTAATTGTGTGTGTGTGTGTGTGTGCGCGCACGCGCGTGCATGTGTGTGTGTGTGAGAGAGAGAGAGGGAGAGAAGAGGCTTCAGGCTCTAGTGCTTCCTTCCAGGTGTCTTCGTCTGCATGATTTCATCTGTGAACCATAATCAACTTCCTTAATGAAATACGTAATTAACATATTATAATTGTGGTAAAGATGATTTTGACAGAAATCATTTTCCATATCTAATACTATGCTAATTTAATCTGTTCCTCACTCCCCGACATGACCTTTAGTGATTAAGTTTCATGGCAGAATTGTTTTTTTTTTTTTTTTTTTTTGTGATGGATTGATTTATCCACAGCAGTTGATACCCCTCTCCCTCCATGGTTGTCATTTTTCTCTGTGCCTCTGCTACAAAAGAACAACACAGTAATGAGTGGACGTATGGGGAAAAGAAGTTTTGTTCTATGGGGTTTTGTTCTATGTGGGGTCCTGAAAGCTGTTTATGGGAAGATTCAAGGCAGGAGGTGATTAGATTGGCTACTGACACAACAAACTTCTCCCTCTGGTAAAAATGTCTATAACATATCTCAGCAGAGAAAAAGATACAGCTTGGTAGGCAAGAGAGAACCGAGAAAGATACATTAGAAGGTGTTTATATATAACTAGAATGTTTGTAGCCATTTAAATGTTGTCTCTTTCCACCTCCAGGTACTTTGATGTGTAATCTCCAGGAACCACCCGAAAATGAAAGGCATGCCAGTGGCGCTGCAGAGAAGACTTTGGTAGCACGTTGCTGCCTCCTGTCAAGGAGGCAATTTCTGAGTCGGCTCCTGAGAGCTGACACTGAGTGGATGCTGGAGGAGTGAGCGAGTTTATCAGGCCAAGGTAGAAAGCTGATTCTAGACAGAATATTAGACTCCCAGTTTGCTTCCCTACTGAGATGATTTACTTTGGATGACAACGGGCAGAAAATAAAGAGGACCTCAGTTCGTCGTGGGCACCCTCCAATTCTTTTTTCTGTAGAAGGGAAATGAGAGCTTTGCAGTGAACTACCTCAATCCTTGTGAAAAATCTGGGATCCATTTGTTCTGAGATATGGAGGCTATTTATTTTTTATGGGAAGGAGGCAGACTGTGGATAATAACACAGAAGGTAAAGCTGGAATACGTATTTTCATGCCACTGCAGCATTGTTCCTGAGAATACATTTGCTGGTGTTTGGGCCAGTCTGCTTTATAACTATCAGGGTTATTTGCCTTATGAAATTATGCTGCAACTGAATGGATCCTATTACCAAGAAGTCTGTACCATCTTAAATTATTCTTTTTCTTCCGGGTGCTAATATTGCCTTCATCAATTAGTAGATGGTTGTCATGCTAACCTCCCTTCCATCTCCATTTACTCATGTCTTAGCCAACCTTTTTTTTTTTCTTTACTGTTAAATTTCTCTGACTGAATTCCCTCCATGATTCAGGATACCCAGGTAATGAAATGTGCAAAGCTGAGCAAACTGCTTTAAGTAAGGTTTGTATTAGTGCACACCAAAAGGCACTTCTGCTTCCATACATCAGAGGTATAATGCCCCCCATAGAGGCTGGCCAAAATCACACTCATACTTTTTCACTGCTGTATGACACCACAGAATTTTGTCCATCAGCACCCATGTATATACCTTTTGGCATTATCACGTCTCAGTTTTCAAATTTCTTCTTCTACTTGGATATCTGTTTTATTCTATAAGTTATCTTCTGTACTCCACCTTGCATTACTTGGACATGATTTTCAAATTGATCTCATTTACTTAAACCTGGAGGTTTTTTTTTTTTTTTAATCCAATCCTAATTTCTAACAGTTGTCCAGATACATTACAAATTATAGCATGATCTGTGCATGATCAGTATTCTGCAACCTAATTAGATCTGTTCAATTATACAGAATGAAAAAGAAATCAAACAGTTGATGAATATGATGTTTGTCTTAATGCAGCATTATTTGAGCAACAGATTCCTAGTGAAGTCTTGGAAAAGATCCTATAAATTAAGATTTATTATATAAATATATGCACATAATTTTTAATAGAGCTTGGAATATTTAGCATTCAGAAGAACAAAGAAGAGTGTACAGGGAAGAATGACAAGGGAAAACAAAAATTTGTGTATCTGGAAAGATAGACTAGGACTGTTCAACCCATAAAAGAGATGAGGCAGAAGGATCTTATAAAGCTCTGTACAATCATGGGTGGCATGTGAAAGGTGCACAGAAAACAATTTGTTGTTTCTGACAACACAGAAACTAGACGGCAGCAAATAAAATGAGTAGATATGGGATTTAGACAAACAAAAATATGTATATGGTGTATAAACTCAGAAGCACAAGTCATTCTGGTTGCTGGTGATGTTCAGATAAGTTCCCAATGTGACTAGGGAAAAAAAAAAAAAAGAAAAAGAAACATCAGGATGATTAGATACGAAGACACAGCTTCTGGTTAAGATGGACCGATTTCAGAAAAGTAGGATGGTAAATTAGAGGAAGTATTATTATGTCTTTTTCTTGTTCTTATATGTTTTACCTCTGGATGGGAGATTTTTCTGGGTTTCAATATCATAATTTTATTCCAGAGCTTGTACTTGCATGATAGCAAAACAAGGTTTGAAAATATGGCCCTAATATCATGCTGAGTACTAAAGAAAAGTAAAATAAATGCAGGAGGTACCTGTCTCCTTTATAATCTGAGAGTTGAGGGAGTGTCATAATTATTAATTCTTATGTCCACAGAGTTATCAATGCACATTTTTTAAATGAAGAATAACATGTAGATTAACAACTCTCAGTGTTTATGCTACATCTGGACTGTGGTCCTTACAATTTTCCTGTGACCTGGGTCTGGAGCTTGCGAGGTGAAGGTTTAGTCCTTTGTTACTGCAGCATCTCATCTCGCTCACCTCGCAGAGCACTAGTACAGCAACAACCTGACAGTGTGGCAGATCATGTGTGAGCCACATTTGGAAGATCTGCATAGAGGAGCTTGTATCTCAGCTACCTGTGCAATATTCCCTACTGTAATTAGTGCATTTAAGTCTCTTTCTTTCATTAGCATAGAAGACACATATACACTTCAGTGAGGGAACACACTATTTCCATTAACCTAGACTAAAAGCATGATATTAAACTAAATACCTTAACATAAATATTTCCCCTGCAATAGTTTACAGAAAAATCCTGGTACTAAAAAATGACATATGATCTTTGTTTGCATTTGGCAGCTCAGTATTAACACATCAAAGAAGCTGGGAATTACCATTTTGGGCCCAGTGCTCAACCAGTACACCTTAATATTTGTTTTTGCTCTGGTTGACACAAGTAGATGACCAGTCCCAGGACTGGTCAAACAGGACAAAACAAACTCCCCCAAATGTAATTTTATAAAATACTTTCGAGAGTATATAAAGAAAAGAAAAATCTATCTGAAATGAATGCTGATGTGATTCAACACTGTGAACCTAAAAGACCCTTTGTTTTCTGTCTTTGCAAATAAAATTGTCACTTTTTAATCAACTTAGTGCCATTTTGGGGGGTTTATGTCAATATAAATTTGTAAAGCTGGTAAAACTCACCTCTTCTGAAGATGAAGGTTTGCATCGGAAATTGCTATAGAAGCACAGTGTCTTTTCTGTTCTCAACCAGCTACACTTTTAGCTGGATTATCTACATTCTGCTCTTTTTTATACATGCACTGTGCTTTACTAGGTGAACCCATTTTCTTTAATTCCAAAGTAACATTTTTAGCAGGGAGGAAAAATTTCATTTTGCTGGAGACTACAATACAGGTAACTTAGCTCACAGCTGATAAAGACCAGAAGGGCAGGGGAAAGAATGTCTACTGGTAGCTTGTGAATATACATATCTTGTATCATTTCCAGCTCTGGTTTCCCTGGGGAAGTTGCTCTGTGTGTTTTGCCCCCTTCTGTACTTGCACTTCTTCCCACAGTGCAATTTTCAACATATTCATATATTGCCTTGAACATCTTTGGATCACTTGGCAGGTCCCCAAATGTTCATGTGGGCTGAGAAAGTCGTAGACACTTCAGTCAAGATTCTTCATAGACTCTGGAGCTGCAAGGCAATTTGTACATTTGGCATCCCATGGTGTCCATCCAATAACTCAGCCCTAGCCAAGAAAATTAAATCTAAAATCAGTAATATGGAACTGTGTTATATATATGAGCAGTGTGTCATGATTTTTCTGCCTTGAAAAGGCACTGTGGTGAGTCACTAGAGTTACATGGTGTCTCTAAGTGGCCTTTATGAAACAAGTAAGCAGGTTCTGAGGGAGTCATGGTTGCTATAAAATGAATTTGAAAAGGAAATACAATAGTGGGAGTTATGGATCAGATTTTAAAAGGTTAGTTATCTAACATCTTTAGAAATCTGGCCGTACACGCCTGTGTTTCTTCTGCATTTGTTGGGAGGAGGAGGAGGAGGGGAGTGAGGGGATAGTTAAAGATGTCAGCACAGGGAAGTTGCCAAGTTGGTCTGGGTTTGTAATGGGCTTCTTCATACCTCTTTCACCTTAGGGATTTTTTAATATATTTTTAAAACTATATTGCACTGCTCTGTTTCTTGCTCTCATCAACTCATATAACATAACTTGCTATAGCATAACATAACGTTAAGCAATGAAATATTAAACAAATACAGCAACATTTTATTCTCCTCCACTCCCTCCCCCCACCAAAGTAACATAGTTAAGAGGCAGGTAGAAGATGCTAATCGAGGAGTAAATAGATACCTTCATGATGAAGTAGTGCAAAATAGGTTTTTTATTATGACTTTAGGCCATTCATTAAAATTGATCTGCCAATTAGAATGGAGGATTGACTACAATTCCTTTCAGACCTTACAGGGAGGAAAAACACAGTTTGTGTCGTAATACTCTCCTCAAATTCTTCAGTCTACCCAGAGGCATGAATTCTGTAGCCATTATGTGTGCCTGACTGTAGGGTAACATTTAAATATCAGTTCCGTATGACTAGAGATGTGTCAATAATTCTAAAGATAGAGATGTGTCAAGAAGCAGTTGGCTGAGTCAGCTAACTGCAATATTTGCTGACTCTTACAGCCACATACAGTCACCGAGCCACTTCCATTCAACACTTCAATTTTGTTGGTGTACTGATAAATTGACAACACATATGGTACTGCATCTAATTTGGAGATGAATTGTATTCATTTTCATTCCAGCTCAAACTCCATGCAGTATAATCATATCGTGCTTAAGCAAAGCAGCCCAGTTACACCAAGGAACAAATACTTACTTTCAGCGTGCTTCTCAATTTGCTGTGTGATTTTTCCACTGGCAGCTGCACCAATATACCTCCAGAAACAACTTCTTTTAAATTAAAAAACCTGGAATTAAACCAGATTTAGAAAAGGGTAAAACTGGGACCACTGTATGTACATCTGGGATATTCATACAGAGTTTAAAGGGATGCTATCAGGAAAAAAACACAACTATCCACAGAGTCTAATTTGGATTTACTCTACTTTCAATTATTAAGGTCAGAATAGTTTTAAAGGGTTCATTTACTTTTCCATCGCTATGGAGCCATCTGAAATCCTGAAAGATGGTCCAGATTCACTGCTCTCTCTGATCAGTTTTTTGCCCTGACTTTCATTCATGATCACTGAGCATTTCACTGTGGCTTCACACAGTGTTGAACAGGAAAGGGTAAACCAAGGAAAGGATTTCTAGAATTGTTTGAAAACCATCATACTTATCCTGTTCCTTGTGTCCACAGATACTCCTTGTGATAACAAGGCTGGGTGGAGGTGGGCTGGGAATCAGACCGCAGGAAGAACATATAGAATTCAGTTTCTTACTTGTGGCTTGAGGACTCCTCTTGGATTTCACCATACCTTCACTTGTACACTTCTGTAGGTCCTCCAGGTCTTGCAGGGCCAGAGGCAATTTGGCAGAAAGGCAAAATGACTGCTTGCCATCAGTCAGCCCTAGTAAGGTTGGAAGTTTGGGCATTTTATGAAGAATCTGACACAATTCAGTTTATTCCCATAAGAAAGCTGCTTCCTCACTGCAGCTTGAGGCCCTTCTTAATCTAAACAAAACATATTTCTACTGTCTTTTTCCCTTTGCAACTTTCCACCTTTGACTGACCAACTTATAAATTTAGGTAGTGCCAGTCAATGAAATCATAGCAGTTTTATCAACAAGATTTTAAATCCAGATGCAAAACATACAAATGTGATTTATCACTATGTTAGAAGACCCAGACGAGGCATTAATGAAATTGTGACACTCGACAGAAAGAGGTAAACCTGGATCTTCCCTGCCTGCATAAACTGTGGAGTCATGCTTCATTTTATATATGATAACTTTTCCAATTTTATAGTGAAGAATAGCACCAGAAAGCAACTTTTTGCACATTAGACACCTGTACAATTAATAATTAATTCTTCCTTTACTAGGGGTGCTTACTGGAAAGATTTGTAAGCAAAGTCATGACACAGCTCCATATTCTCATTTAGTCCCAAATAAATGAGAGAGAACTCCTTAGTGGGGTTTCAATTAAAATGGGAGAATCAACTCTCTTAAAAAAAGAAAAAGAAAAGAAAAAAAAAAACCAAAACACAAAACCAAATCCAAAAAGTGGTATTCTTAAATCTGCACATTAAAAATTGCTAAAACCTGGAAATCACCCTGTTAGATTTCTACTGAAGTGCCCTCCCCTTTCCCAGATGCTCTAATACTGACTAGTATTTACAGAAGATCAGATGCTTTGGTATCGCCTATGTAAGGAGGGGTGATTCCCACAGTTCAATGCTTAGCAGAGAGAAGACTCTATCAGCATTTTACTTTGCAAAATATGACAGTCTGAGATGCTCAAAATGTTTTCCCAGTGAGCCATTTTTCTGTCTGAGGAAAACCATTTCATCAAAATGAACCTTCCTGAAGGAAAATGACAAAAGATAATTTAAAAAGCTTGGAATAAAATGCTTTGCTGATAATTTGCTTTTTCATTTGAGAAAGTAAAATGATTGCAAGAAACCCTTACCTTTCCTGGTCACTCTTTCTACCTGATCGCCTGTCTGCACGGGTGCCCTCGCACAGGTATGTGACTCCTCTCCTGTTTTAACAAACAAGGCTCCTGTCCAGTGAAGAACCTCCTGAAAAATAGACCTTCTGCTGGAAGTTTCCACCATCTCATCTCAGATTTCAGGCTCGAGGAAAAATTTGTTGAAGAAATGCTTAGGAACAGCAGTAACAGCCCTGCTGCAGAGTTGAAGGCCTTTGTCTGGTTTTGAAGATGCACACTTTTCAAAACGATGCCACAGTTTAGTTGCAGACTTCAAGCTACAAAGACATCTTTTAATTTCTGTTTTATTGTGTATCAAGACTGAGACTTGTATGGATACTTCCTCAGCATGGAATACTTTTCACATGTAGACCACCTTAAGTATGTGGTTTTTAGTTCTTTCCTTCTTAAAAATAAAATCAAATAATAATAATAGGGTCTTTTCTTTCATCATGTTGGAAAGTTTATGTATTCTTATCCCCTCCTCCACAAGTCCTTCAGGGATTATTTAATTATGGTCTTGTAGAAAGCTCTGCTGTATGGGATTTGGGTTTATGGGAAGTTCAGTTTTGCCTTTTCTTTTCTTTTATTTCTGCTGAGGGTCTCTTATGCAACATTTGACTGTTTTATTTTTATGATTTAAAGCAATAAATTGTGTTTTAGAGAAAGAAAGGAGACAAGGTCTTTTTTGAATTTGCCTTTGTATTTCCTAGAGTACAGAATGCAAGCAATAATTTCTGGCTGTAACTTATATATATATTTTTGAGGGGGTGGAGGAAGGAAATTACTACCTACTTTTTATATACATATATATTTTTTAACAAAGCAATAGGGATTTATATGGATACAATTGTTTAGAAAGTCCCAGAAGAATAATTCTGAGATGATGTGAAGTTATACACATATGCAGGTCTTTCAAAAAGTCCACATGGCCTACAGTCTTCAGATTTTAAACAGCTTCTGACTGTTATACACATAAAAAAATGTTTAGAAAAATGACATATTTTTATTACTTTTATTTGACAATCTAATTGAGTCCCAGACCATGTATATATCAAAAAGCCGTTATCAGCAGTGGCTTAATGCAAGGGAGGGGCACCCATCCTTCCCCATCTCTTTTGCTTAGCCCCAGGGCTTGGCTTCTTCATGTGAAAGGTGTCTAAAGACAGAGAGAAATCTTTACCACACTGAATATAGCGAGAAAACAAATCTCTTCCCACCCACCACCACAACAAAAATATTCTCTGCTGTTCAGTGAAACAATCTAGAATTATGAGTTGCCTTTGACAAACACAGCCCATAAGGGCTCTGTCACATAAATCGCACACTGTGTGACCCTAAGACATTTTTCTATTATTTAATATTTAACAAAGGATTTGCACAATGGTGACACCATGCCAATCCTAAACCCATTTAAATCTTTAACCAGCAAGTTTTTAATCATGGGGTGAGCAGGTGAAATAGCCTCTGCTGAGCAACGCTTATTTTTCACCAAATAGATGCAATTTGAATGCTTCTGTTCTCCATAAGAATTGTTGACCATCTAATTATGGTAGCAGTAGGTAATTTACATACTAAGCACAACCAAATTATTACAAGCCAAATAGATGAAGTTTTTTTCTACTTCTAGAACTAGAGTATAATTCATATTAACGGTTGAATGGGTGCAGATAAAATAAGAGCCGACCTGAGCCTCTGAACAGAAATTGAACACAGCTAAAGCAAACCTTTTCACATGCAGACTAGTTGCTCTCATAGCAGAGAAGTTCATTTTTGGGTCACATATTGCCCTTAAACAACTGGGTTAGTTAAGGTCAGTCAGTCTATGGCCACTGACTGATAAAAGCATCCTGATTGCCGCAGTAAGGAATATTTCTAGCACCATACATCATGTCATGTGTACCCAGAACAATTTGGATGAATCCCCAACTGTATGTATTCTCCAAAAGCAGGAAAGGTCAAAAGTTTTCTTCTTGCTACAGGATACTCTGCAAGTATATGTACATCAAATTAGATTGCACATACGACAAGCTATGGAGATGACTTGTGAACTCCTTTTATTTGACACATATTAAACAGCATACAACATGCAGAGGGCTGATAGATCCTGGGGCCAAAAATGAAGTTTAGATTCAGTTTTTCTTTTTAACTACAGACAAGTTTGGGTGGGGTTTTTTTTGTTTGTTTAGTTTTGTTTTTAATGCAGCAGCAGTTCCATAACATCAAGGAAAAGATCGTTGCTGCAGTTGGAAACAAATTTTTGGTGTGCCGTCAAGGTGAAAAAAAATTTCAGGTGAAACAAAACAATTTGCTTTGACAAAATCAAAAGTTTTCAATATTTTGGTTTTTTAAAAGATGTTAACATTTAATAAATTTAAAATACAATTTAAATTGTAAATAACATTGAAGACAAAACTTTGCTGAAAAATAATTTTGTTAAAAGAAAAAATTGTTCATTTATCAAAACACAAACATTTAATTTATCATTTTTCTTTCTAAAATGTTTTCAATAATTCTTTAACGAATAATTCAATAAAATTGCTAGAATTTGCAAAATATACATAAATCAAAATGTCTATTTTTATTGAGATGTCTTCTATGTAGTGTTATTTTAGAAAATACAGTGGTTCTATAAGGGCAACATCTTTGATGATCTTTCTATGCAAGAGTCACAGTAGCCCATAGATCAGGCTATATTTGGAGAAGCTATAAAACAGCTGGATTTAGCAGTTAAAAAAATCTTTTTGTGAAAGTGCTAATGGCAAGCTTTGTTTTGTTTTGTTTCAAATTGACACCATTGGAGTAAGTAGTTATTAGAGGTTTGGATTTGATTCTGGCTGGCTGACTGTATTTGTATCAAACAACACCTTAAACCTGAATTGGCTTGTTATTTTCAGGGGAACTTTAAGTTACCATAAAGCTGGAGTAATGAAGAAAAATCCTTAATAAACAATTTTCTGTAGTTTTTAAATAGCTGTTCAATCCTGATCCAGCTGTTTTATGTTGATATTACATAATAAAACAACTAAAAAGCTGGATTAACCTGTTTCTCATAGATTCTCTGAACACTGAGCTGTCTAAATTGGCATAAAGCCACTTACAAAGCTTTCTCTCCTGCCCATAGACAGGGAACTTAGGAAGGCATCTATTTTTTTGCTAAAAACTAAACCCCAAAACATTATGTTTAAAATTGAAATAGTCTTGAATGATATCCTTAATTTGCAGTTTGGGATTATTAGGTTATCTGGATACGTTATGGTCTTCATTACTGACAATGTTACTGCTTTTGGATGATAAACTTAACAGAGCATGTTGGTCAGCTAGAACTTAATCAAATCCCTTTTGGTTTCACACAAGGTGAAGTTTTGCTACCAATGAAATCAAAGGCAAACCTCCCCTAACTTTAACCAGATTAGGATTTTTAACATCCCAGTTTCTGAATCAAGAAAAAGTAAACACTCATAAAATGGTAAAACAAGCTTTGCAGACAGGTAACTAGTCTGTTGTTTCTTGTGGTTTTGCTTACTCTTCCAATGCCAACTTTTAAAATGTATTATAAATTTTGGGGGGCTTTTCCTTGTATTTCTTAAATTTTATTATAATGGTTCAGAAAATATGATCTTTTGCCCTCTTCTGGCATGATTTGACAACCAGATTTTTCACATCTTTGTCTGTATGTGTGTGTGTATCTGTTTATTCCAGTTGTAAGTACTATATATGTAACGATAATCATTAGAAAAATACAAACCAATGCCTGTGCCTTTCCAATGATCTAGGTTCATATTGGGAATGCTAGTCCCTTGTGAATAAGGGTTCTATAAAAATTCAGTCAATAAGTGTTTAATACAGATATTGACGAGGTTTTATAGGGTCTTGATTCATAAAGGACTAGCGCTAGCAGTATTGAACACTATTCATGATTTGCATTCTAAATCACCTTGCAAATTGATGGCACTTATCTGAGAGGAAAGTTAAAAAGTTAAGTGTTGAGCATTCACTGCTCAGGAAAGTAACTGATTAAGTACCAAACCAAACAGAACTATAAAAGGGATTTATGCTACTCAGAACAGCTTGTCTAATTGAAAAAAAATATTTATGCCAAACTGTAGGAATGAATGTGTTTATGCTTTTAATTTATTTTTCAGTGGCATGATTCTTAGCATTCTGGCAGTATCTTGCTATAGAGGTTTGGGATTCTGCAGGTGATGCCTCCAGACACTGAGAAATATATGTGGATAATAAGTATGCCTTAGATAAGTTATCTGCACTGTGTGATGTTCTTCAGGCATTTCATGTAATGACTGTAGAACATATTCAGATCAACTACCATAGACACCTTACTTAATCACAGGCATTACTGAGAAACCTGCCCAAGAGGGCTGTTCAGATTGCTGAGCATTTCGGTCAGCAAACCATGTTCCCTGTCCAGTCAGTGGAGAGAAGATGTTACAGCATTTGCTTGTCAGTGTGTCTAGCTTAAAGACTAGGGCTATCCTAAAAATACCCGTAATCTCAGGAAGGTGGTAAGACTGCCTGTATTGAGTGTGAATTGCATAGTTTGAGTTGTGGTGATACTGACGTGTTGATATTTTACACAGGGCAGATGGGATGAACCCAACCGTCAGGTTTTTGGAAAGTAAGCCTGGGAGGCAGTTCAGAGCATGATGACAGGGGCATTGCAGCAGAATAATACCTGCAACTACCTGAACTTAGATTTGGGAATATGTTTATGGAGCAGTTCTTCAGGTCTGCCCTAAAGAAAGTTCATCCTAGTCCATAAGCATGCACTTCCCCGCAGTATGGGCTTTGCTGCCTGAATGCTTCTGAATCATCTGGACTAGTTTTAGTTTCTTCATTGTCTTCATATACACCCTCTGAACTAAAAATAATTACACAGGAAAATAATTGTCCAAGACTAGGATGCTATTCTAGACTGGCAAGGATTGCACTATTCGTTTCAAGAGGTACATGGCTTATGACATGCCTATATGATGCTAAAAGAGAGCAGAAACCAGCTAATATCCATGTCCTGAAAAATGTGGCAATAGAATGGTTAAAGACAAAGAGTTTACCTCAGATTTATGGAAGGAATCAAAAGAACAAAATACACTTATACTGTTTACCTCTCTAGATTTTATCCATGGAAAAGTTTCCCACGTGGTGGACAAACGTATTGCAAGATGATAGCAGGAGACAGGTGGGCTGAAGAACAAAAGCAAGCTAACACATCCAGAGTAAATCATGACTGCAAACACATTTGGAAATATTGTTATTGAGCTTCACGAGATAAGGGTATGAAAGCCTGCACGTGTACATATGCATTAGCAAACTTTAACCCACCTGCTGACAAGAGACTGCTCTGACAGCTGTTCATCCAGTTGGAGTGTGTTTTGTACACGGTTACAAAAGATATGAGCCTGCCAATTTGATAGATGGCCTCTTTATTATTGTTTAGAAGAGGAATAATACACTATTTAGGTATTTGACCTCTTTCACTCTACAAACTTGAAAGAAGAATATCAGAAATGCTCAAAGGATGCAGAATTGTGCCGTTACACACCTACAATTCAAAACATACATATTCCAATAATGCAAACTGAATGCGCTTAGCAAGAAAGGCAAGTATGTGACCACTTAACCACACAACATTTTAGTTAGCACTGTCAAACAGACCAGAACGGAAAGCAGCTATGTCCACCCAAGCCTCCACTGTGTTTTTAACTCCTTTGGCAAATAACTTGATCTGTGTATTTCATCATCTCTACCTGTACAGAGGTGTTAATAATCCTTACTTTCGTACAAATCCTTACCTTTCCTACAGCTGAGGTGGGGGAGGCAGAGGGATTTATGGCTGAACTGACTTAGAATATTGTGGTCACTTTCTATATTAAGGTCAAATTTGGGGTTCTGCCATGGTTTTTACACTACAGTAAATCTGGCCTTTGATAAAATCAAATGTATTAAACAGGGGTGGTAGATTATAATCAATTATGTTATGGACAGACTTACATCAACACACTTGTATTCACTGCTGTATAGTTTATACCAATTTCCAAAGCTGATTTTGACAGCATAGTGTTGTATACTACAGCATCAAAACCTACTCCCTAGGCTTATTTTCTTTATCAGTGAAACAATGTTTCCTTCCTCCTGCAGTACCTTTTCTGCAGAGTTTGTGAACAGAAGCTGTTACATGTTTGTATGCAGCAAAACGTTTCAAAACTGTTCAGAGGCTCTATGCATCACAGAAACGCAGGAATTAAAGTATATCTTAGCACGTTTGATTTGTGGTGTTAGATTTCTTGTTATTCATTACTAGTTAAAGCCTAAATACTACAAATCTTCAGTCACCCAGTTAGTCTTTAGCTATTGAAGCCAGTGAGACTTTTTGTATGGGTAGAGTCAATTTACATGAATCAAAGTTTGTAATATTGGCTTTTTAGTTTTATTTGCTCTTTCAAACATTTACCTCAGTGTAGCAATATTTAAGCATTTCATTTCAAGATTCTGTATGTATTGAATCAGCTGACAACTGTGTAAAGAGCCAAGACTTCATATATCTTGGACACCACCCTTCATCTAAACTGACAGAACCTGGAGAGCTCTATCATTTCCAGATCCAAAAGTTTACATCTTCTGATCCCATGGGGGAGGCAGAGCAGAGGATTCCCAGTCTCCCCTCCTCTTTCTCCCTCCCTTCATTCCTCACCACATATGCACACCACTTCTCTTCCCTGGCAAGAGGGAAACCCAAAAACCACAGGACAGAAAACAACCAAGAAAAACCAGACCATTTCTCTGGCGAGGACAATTAGGAAGCAGGACTCTTCAACACGTCACTGTCCGCAGTCCCTTGGGAGCATCCTTTCTGCTCTTCGGACATCATGTGCCCAGAGGTCCCAGCCTTGCTCTCTCTTCTGAATATAATTGCTCTAAATTAAGTAGGGAAAGGGGATGCTACCCTCCCACCCGTGCTGCATGCAACAACAAAGGGCAACACAAGCTGGTCCCCAGAAGGTGTGGAGCAGTGTGATCCACACTCATGAACCTCAAGGCACTCTGACTCATGTTGCACTTCGTTAAGGATTTTTGGAGCCCTGTGTATTTGGACAGTACTTGTTTAGTGCTTAGAAAACTTAGAGCACTTGAAACCTCAGCCATCTTCTGTCATACTAAATAGGATCTTCCCATTTACTTTACTAACAACTGAGCTAAGCTCTTAAATGTACTTAAATGTTATTAGTCATTATACAGAGAAATTTAACTTTTGCCACTTAGAGAATCTTTATATTTATGGCTTTGAGAACAGAATTACCTGATTTCATCAGTTATTATCCACTAGCATATTCTTCACATTCTATCTAGTGTTGCTGGTTTATTATATTGACCTCATTTCTACTGTCACTGCAATTTAACTTCTGTATTTATATTTCACAGATATTTTCTATAATTTAAAAAATTACAGCTGCACTATGAGAGCAGTAACAGTCACACAGTAAACTTTGCATTCAGATGATCATCAGTGCTCCCAGTTTAAGGACTCAAGAGGAGACAACCTGAATAAAATCTGATTAAAGTGATAAAAATGGTCAGACAGAAAAATGAGGGGGAAGAACAGGGTTTGTAATATTAAAATCCTGCAAATTGTTTCTCCTGAAATATCAAGCTTCAGAACTTCTTGAACTGTGATCAACAGAGCTCTTGGAATAGTGTACAGAAAGGGAAATTGCTAAAATGTTGGCTTCTCCTCTACTGTAAAGAATTAAAAGGAAAAAGACAGATAATTTTTCCTAATATTGTCTTGACCATACTGGCAATTACTCTGCAGGACTAGTAAAGTAAGGTAGAGGAAAAACTTGTGCATCTACGTGGCTTGGTAAAACAATCTCCCCATTAAATACTAGTGTGGACAGAAAGATATATAGAAGATACAAATCTATTGCTTCTCACAATGGTTGGGGCAGGAGGGGGCCAAGAAGGTCCAAACTGTGAATCTAGACAGTCAAGCTGAAAAGCTCTGCAAGTATGTAGAAGCATGATTCAGGATGTCAGAACTGGGTATTAAAATTAAGGATGAGTAATAAGGCAGTTGCTTCATCTGAAATAAATTTTAGAAATTTAGGAGTTCAGACCTTGGGAAGATTACAGTTATTTGTTGGTGGGAAAGTTTGTATTAGAGCATTTTCACAATTGTATCTCATTTGAGTAAAACCTTATTTAAAAAAAAAATCAATTACATTAAGAGGTGTAATTCTTGCGTTAATAAATTATCAGATCAAATGAAACAGAGGACTAAACTGAGGACTAAACCAATCTAAATGATTCCACTTAAAGTATGAAAACACTGGATTTAGCTAAACCGGTATGGTTTGTCAAAAGACCCCACCAAAGTGAAATAACAGCCTACAATTTCTACTGTCTTTCAAGCCATTTCGACATTTGCTTTAGTAAATTACTTTCATCTCAGCAACTTCATTTCTCCAGGGATGTAAGATATTCCTAAATTCTACACCATTTGGAATGTTACTGTAAATTATACTCTACAAAAATCTGTCTTTCTTCTTTTAGCTGTGCCTATTACTGAAAAATAGATCTGCAACAACGTATCTATCCCGATGTGAAAGAAACTGAAAGAGTCACTCATTTATTTATACATCCTAAATGCCCCAACTCTCCATTTTGATATGTATTTTCATTTGCTTATTCAGTTGCACTGTTTTGGCCCTGACCCTGTAAAGCACTTTATTGTATGTTTGTCTTAAAAGTTACTTAGGTGCAAGACCTGACTAGGTACTTTCTATAAAATTCTTACCACAATGGTGAGTGGTTGTTGTAGTGTGGCCAGACAAATTACATATTGGTATTTAATTACATTGGGATGAAGATATAACATTGCTTGTAGAGAAGGAAAAAGAAAGTTTTCTTTTCCCACATGGTCCTATTTCTAAATTTTTCTAACATTCAGCTGACTCCTCTTTCCTGACCATGCCAAGTTTTCATCAGGATTCAGGGAAATTTGGAAAAAGATATATTTTCTCTTTCTAAGCAGAAATTACAGAATTAGTTTTCTCTTTAAAAACATGTGGAACAAAAAATTGCTTCACAAAATAAAAATGTAACTTCAAAAGAATATAAAAATACATAATCAGTGAAGAATTAGCCTGTAGTAGACTATTCCAGCAAGGCATAGAAATAAGTAGAAAAGATTTTTAAATCCAAGATATTTCACAAGTGTTCAGAAAGGATTCTACCATCTACAGCTCAAATCCCAGATCTTTCAAAATTAAATGAATCTAGCACTTTATACAGTGTTCAGAAGCTTTCTGCAAGGCTGTTGGCTTTTTTTTTTCTTTTCTTTTTTTTTAGATTTTCCAAGGCTGATTTTTTTTTTTTTTTTTTTTTTACTGGCTAGCTAACAGTATATAAAAATCCTCTAAAATTTAAAGCGTATCTATTAAAGTTTTTGATTTAATTTTTGTTCGTGATATGGTAACAACTAATTTTAATTTTGAATTTCATTTTTTAAAAGATATGTTGATAACTTGGGTCTGACCAAACTGCTTTGCCTGACTAAAAACCTGAGTTTCTTTGTTGGTATTCAGGTAGCTATGATTTGAGGCAATGACACTATCCAGAAAACCAAACAGCCCTCCTCAGCAGTGTTTTTCTTCCAGGTTTAGTCCTACTTTTCTCTTTATTGCAGAAAGCCAAAGTCTTGCCTTGCAACCTGGAAGGAAACTCCTCCTGAAGGCCACTGGAGCATGACTCTTAATGACAGGATACCTTCAGTTTTATCCAGGGTGACCTGCTCTCTCTGATTACAGCTTTTCAGACTTTCCTTGGGGTCTTTCTGCTCTTTGATTGTCTACAATTTTTTTTTTTCTTAATCACCTGCCTTAATGTCATATCAGATTTGGTTTCTCCCAAAAGTCGGTGTGTACCTGGAAATCAGGCTTTTCTCTCCATATAGATATGTCACTTTCTCATAGCCATGACCTAGTTGCTTTCCCTCCATTGCATATCCATTCTGGGAATTCCCAATCCTTAGTCATCTTAAACACAGCAGCAAGGTGGTCTAAGCACTTAAAAGACAGTTTGTCCTTAAATAACTCAAATGAAAAGCTTTGAAACCATAATTCAGAATAGATGCCATCAAGAAAGACATGACAGAAACAATTCTAGATTCGATGTGAGAATTCCTATCTGCATATATAAACACTCTGCCAAAATGCAGTACTTAAGCAGTAAAGATATTTCATTGCAGCTGCTGAGGCATGAGTCCAAGCCATACTCTGGTTTTGTACCCAGAGATGCTCTCAGTTAGCTCAGCTAAGAGTATTTGGCCTTTAAGTCAAGAAATGAATACTGCCCACAAGACCCATTTGTGTGGCCTCATTTATGTGACACTGTGGGAGAACCTGTTCTTGTGACTCATCTACACCATGGAGACCAGCACATCTATTATGTCTTTGAACAGTCTTTGCTGAGAAAATAGAACCAGATTATGAAAATTAACTTGCAAAAAACATGAAAAAGATACCTGAAGTAGATGTATAATTATCCAAAATGAAATTAACTACATGAAATAGTGACCCTGTCTGAGGGCAGAAGGTGAAGGACATGGAGGCTCAGTACTGTGCCATTGACTCACTTCCCATGTATCCTGGCAATCATGACAAGACATGACAGACAGAGAAGAGGAATAGTCTTCCTTCAGCTGTAAGTACATCCAACTACTAGAGTAAAGCTGTACCCAGTAATTACAGTCTGTACCTCCTGTATCTAATGCATAAAAGCCTGGTATTGCAGTTTTGCTTGAATTTTCTTTCTGTGAAAACTACTCTTGCATATCTTTCTGCCTAGTAGCAGAGTTTCAGGAGGAAAGATGATGACTCACAACAGAGTAAAGTCTGTTAAAAGGTGAAGAACATGGGTGAATACTCCCTGAAGCTGAGGAAGGAATTGAAAGTAGGTCTCCTACATCTGCAGTGAGTGCTCTAATTACAATTACATTGCAGGAATGGGGAGCATGTATGATCTTTTAATAACGCTACATTTTTTATTGAACTCAGCTAGACGGTTACCAAGACAAGCTCAAAATAAATGTACTATACCAGATCCATTGGAGATTTCAGCATAGTATGTGGATCCCAGCTAGACTCAGACATTACAGAAATACAAAACCACTAAATTCTTAACTTGTGTTAAAATGATGGTACTTTTGTTTATGCACGGAAGCAGAAGTCTGGACATCAGGGCAATTTTACAGGTGAAAATGTTGGCATCTACAGACTTCCGAATAGGTTTTGACTCAAGAACCTAAATTTCACCCAAGTGCACCACTGTAGTCAGTAAAAACCTCCCCTGAACTGGGTCTAAATGACTTTACAATATATCACAGGAAGCCCTTGTTGGAGTATGAGATAGGTCCAAGTAATTAATTAGCATCCTCACAACTGGATTCCTTTTCCTCCATGCAACAAGAGAAAGCATTTGCAGATGGCTCAAGAGTCCTTTGCAGTCATCAAGCTGCTTATTTCTGCAGCACTGAAAGATATACAATACAATGAAGCAGATTCTCAACTGCAAATGCATGTATTAGTCTAAGCGGAGGATGTTGGCTAATCAGAGAAGTAGTTAGGACTTCTAAGTCCCCTGTCTTTCTCCATGCTAAAACAGGTTAAAATGGCTGAAGGGTTTTTTGAAATTACATCTTCTGACAACAATTTGTAAACATTTACCATAAAGTTTCTGAGCACAATGAAATCCAGCCATGCTTTATGCTGAAGGAACACAGGAATTAGTAGAGGATCTGGCTAGTTCTGCAACACATGCACTGCGTAGCCACATAGTTCTTCCAAAGGGGAACCAGGAATCTGGTATTTGCTATCATACATGAATAGTCACTGCCAAAAATCTGGAGTATTTTATATCAGTAGACTCATCTCCGTCTCATCTCCCCTCCCATGATTAGTCTTTCATTCCTCCTAAACTAATTGCTTTCTTTTGGATGTGAATTTGTCATAATTCCATTGCTCACAGCAAATCTGAACACAAGTGAACCTTGTCTATCTCAATATCTCTGTCATGGTAGAGAGAGAAAGGACAAGACAAGAGAATTCTAAAGGGGAAGTCCAAAAATGTGTTGTGGAAAAATACAGATAAAAAATCTTGAGTTCTTGGTTTTAAAAAAAAAAAAAAAAAAAAAAAAGTGAACCACAGTGTTTATCTTGGATCTGATCTTTTACTTAAAATAACAGACACAATCCAGAGTTCAACAGCAGACCTGCATCTAAATAATCAAAAGCAATCTGTGTTGTTCTGCTGTGTGGTTTTGGTTCAAGTTCAATGCTAGTTCTGAGAACTAAACTCATTAAGATAAGTGTAGCAGCTCATTCTACCAAATATTTGCCTAAAATTTTCAAAGGCATTTGAGAACAATAGTAAATCCTTGGTATGGAATCTTTGGCAGAATCACAGAGGAGGAATTGTCTGAGCTTGCATTCACGGGTTCCTCAGGAAGAAGGAAAAAGAACTACTTAATCGCCATTGTGGTATTTGAGTTGCCAGATTCAGTTTTCAGTCCTGCTGGAACTCAAATACCATTGATAGAGTCTGGTTTTCCCCAGAGGAACCTTGACACTGACAGGTTCCAGTGTCATACCTCTTATTCTGAACATCACCCTGTAACAGAGGAACATCTAGCTAGATTCCTTCTTTCCTTCATCCCCCCACCAGTCTCTGAAGACTAGTCCATGACATAATGGACATTATAGATTAGAAGAAAAATTGAATTAAATCAATTACTTCACATTTGTCTTAGACACTTAGTGTTATCAATCATTACATTCCTGAAAAATAAAATAGACTTAACCCTTTCCTGCAAAATTTGAACACAGTTTTACTCACCAGCTTCATCACGTTCCCAGGTCAGCAGCAATCCCTGCATTTCTGCATTGTTATGAATACATGAGGGCCTATTTTACAGTGCTAAGGCACAAAAAATATTATCATGTACTGAAAAACTCTGTTTTCCCCACAGAATTTGTGATTTTAATATATTGCAAAGGCAAAAAGGTGAAAAAATATGAATGTACATGATGAAGAAATGGTGACACAGTAGGAGCTGGGAGGGAAAGCACCATCCTCAGCACACTGATTTTCCAGCCACTGCCGGGTGCTCCACATCAGAATTGGAATTGATGTGAAGACATGACGTGCGGTTGGGAAAGCACAGGGGGCTGACAGAAAAGCTTACCTGGCAGGTAGCAAAGACCTGCTGAGGTTACCTAAGCTGTTGTGGTACAAAATTTGGTAAGGCTGTCCACTGCTCAAGAGCTCAGTTTCTGTGGAAGGACCAGTCCATGAGCTGCAAAACTGATTCCCCGGGTTATGGCATGAAGGCAGCAAACTGACTGCTGCAGATGTTGTGTTTGTCAGCTTAACCACAGAGAAGAGGTCTACTTTAAAATCAGGCCAGGGATCAAAAGGAGCATCATTTGTAAAGGTGTCCAGGAAATATGCTATCTCAGCTCTGTCTAGTCGCCTACAGTTCCCAGTGCTGGCGACTCTGGAGATTTTAATGTGAATCTTGCATTATTTCAGTGCAATCAAGATGAAATACTTTGGAAAGCTTCATTTTGTGAAAAATTCTGAGATTTGGATTTGTTTCAATTTGGAGAGAGTCCATATGTTAAGTTCTTGGAATTTCCTGTAGGAAATACCATTTTTCAACCAACTCTACTCCAGAGGGTGAGATGAGGCTCATTGGCAACAGAGCATGAAGGAGCCTCTGTGTCACCATCTTTGTTTTAGTTATTCTTCAGACAAATTGAAGTTTGCCAGGACTGTAAGTAAGAGGAACCATTTATTTCATACAAACCGCAGACTTCCAGGTGTTGTGGCTTTCAGTCATTACCAGTCTTTCAATTTGCAAAGGCAAGAGGCAATCTCTAGTCTACTTCAATCTATCTCACATATGGCTCCAGAAAATTCAGGGATAAACCAGAAAAGGCTACATTTTCTGTGTTTCTTTATTCCTTAAAGGCAGAGTAGTTGTTTTTCAGTTTGGTGAAACCCTAAAACATATTCACAGGTAAGTTGAAATTGTTCCAAGAATGCCAAGTAATCACAAAGGTCATTTGATAGATTCATGAGCAGTTTCTAAGGCAAGTGAGGAAGTCTTTATTTAGGATTAACCTTACCCAGGCTGATGCTGGTGATATGTTGCATTCTTGAGGTCCTTTGGGATGAAGGCACTAAGCAACTGGAACAATTATATGCAATATGGAAATATCTGCTTTACACATAGATTGGCAGATAGTGTACTCTCATGTCTGAATATATTTCTCCATACTGGTTCAGCTCATAACTTATTATGAACATTTTTTTATTCTTTCTTGCTAGCATATGTCTGCTTTTATCTCGTCCATTACTGGCACGTGTATTCTCACAACATAATACCATAGCGGCCATTTTAGTATAACAGATGGGCAAGAGGATTATTTGTCTTGATACTTAATTCAGAAACCACGTTTTGTTTATATTTTGTATTGACATTAAAAAGCTTTTCGACCAATGGGGTTTTTTCTTCTGAGTTAGTTTCTTTTTATTTTATTTTTTAGTGATCCAAAAAAGCATACTCTTTTTTTTTTTTCTACTTCAAGAACAGAATGATAGCACTGCCTGGGGGTTACCCGTAGCAGTATGCTAACTTCTAACGCAAATCAAACACAAAGGCTGATGAAGAAGAGATGCAAAATTCCTACTGTACCATTGGAAATAAAACTTAAACATGAAATTCAAAGGCTACATGCTTGATAATGCAAAGGAAAAAAAACCTATTAGAAAAAAAAAAGAAAATAAGCAGATTCCTCACAAATCAAAATGGATTTTAACATTTATCAGAAACATTTTTTTCATAATTTTTATGCTAAAATCAAACAGGCAGGCAAAGCAGGGAATAGTTTACCACTTTGGGGAGGAAGATATAGTATAGGGTATGGAGCTTCTGACTGCATATAACTGTATGTGTTTTGTCTCTTTTTCTTCCTTTGGAGGACTGAAAGTTTATTCTTCAGGTATGGATGTCCTAATCATCACATAAATGCTCTTTGCGATGAATAGAGTTACTGTCCCTCTGAACTGAAGGTAGGACCTTCCTTGGACTTGCCTTGTTCGGTATTTCACACTTTTAGCAATCACTGTACGATAACAAAGCTAGATTACTGTGCTTAACATGTATCTGTAAAAAGAGATTCATATTGCTAGAGCTTGCAGTCCTCACTGAACACATAAATCAAAGGAAAGTTTTACTGTCCAAGTAATGGTATGGCTGGAACGTACCACTAGGGGATTGATATCCATTAGTTTAAACAACTGACACTAATTGAAAGAGCAAAATCTGGATTAAGATGCACAACTTTAAAGTCAGTATGTTGCAGAAACCTCCAATATGGGGCTTATAGTGGCCAAATTTTCCACTTTCTGGACTGGGACTGAAGTCAGAAATGTTATTAGCTCTGATCCTAGGTGGTCACTTATAGTAATTTCTATGTAACTACAACTAAAACCCCTTTTTCAGTTCATTCAGTTCATGAAAATGTTGAGACTGCATTGCTTAGCTAATCATCAATGAGAAGTAAGCTATAAAATCATTGATGATTGGTATCAGTGACCACTATCAGTGAGATGGTAAATTCAGGTTCAGATGCCCATCAGGAGAATTTTAGGAACATCTAGAAAAGCTTAAAATGTCTATACAGACAATTTAAGCCTACTTCTACAGGCCCATGGAGACTTTCTCCATAAACTTACATACAAACTAAGACTGGAAACATGCTAACCCATACTTTACATAGCACCATTCCTTTCTATTACATATGAGAGAGAAATGGTATATGTTTGATTTTGCTCTGTTTTCTTATACAGAACAACTCAACCAGAGGGTAGAAAAAGCAAAGCACCTGCATTTATAAATTATACAGAGATTTTCCTTTGTGGAGAATTTCCAACATTCAGCTTACTGAGCTTTATTATGTGAATATCTGGAATACACAGCGAATAAAATTTGTTAGCAAAATACAATAAAGCAGTTAAGTAAAGTAGGCTGAAATTTCATTTTCTTGATGACATCACTGTAACAGATAATAAAAAAACCTCAACATTTTTACATTTTTCCCTCATTTCTTTTGTCTAGTTTTAGGTCTTTAGTGGGCATCGAAACAAACATATGTGAACCTAAGTATTGGTACTACTAAACTTTTGAATGTTCTTATTCCCCTGACATGCCAATTACTTCTAGAAAGTTTGGGTTATCTAAAAATGTTTCTGTTTGATTCATCTTCTCCCCCAACCTTTTCTGATTTTCTGGATTTCCTGGTTATTCAACTGAGCACAAATTGCTGTTCATACAGATGCACTGCCATGATTTCTGATTTGCAGGCTGTCACTCCCATTAATAACCTACTAGGCTGTCATGCTGTCATTCCTTGTTGCTGCAACGATTTGTTTCAAACATAGGGGCTGATTCATGAAGAATAAAAAAAGCAGTTGTCCTGTTTTACAGGAACCTCAAAATATTTATGCAGAAAATGTGTGAAAAGCACACACACCACTTTTATCCTGAAGAATGTGATTGCCAAATATCGAACTTGTTTTCCTGAGAGGAAAGAGAAAGAATACAGACTGTATTCTCTGCTCATTTTTTTCTATATGAAAACATAATGCTTTTAATAAAATCTTGCCCTTGTAAAATATCCCAAGTTCAGTTCCAGAGCTATGATAGGATAACTCCCCAGGATGATGCAATGGCTTAAAAACTGATATCAAAGCTGATTTTAGGGATTATTTTTTTTATTTCTCACCCTGTCTTTCCCAGAAATATTAATGGCAGCTATCTTAGCAACAAAAGAGAAAAATATAACAGTGCCCTTCAGCTTTTTGTTTTTCTTTCCTGATTCAGAAGTACTTGGCCAAATTTTACTCTTAGTGATACTGGTGCAGCCTTATTGCCGCTTACAGACTTGTGCTTTTGGAAAAAAGAAAACAACGTGGCCCACTGGATTCATTGTTTAATATCCCTCTATACTGTTGGGATACTGCATGACCAGGAAAGGTCAGATAATTTTCAGGATGGGCAAAACCTTGCTGACGAATAAACCAGCACAGGCATCCACACAGAGCGGAAAACGAACCAGGACTGAACCAAAACCTACGGAAGTTTTGACCCATCTGCAGGCGTCCAGGGACTCCCCTCGCCCTGCAGACCGGAGGAGGACAGCTCGTTTGACAGGTGATGCTGGTGACCGTGGGAGAGCAAGGCAGGTCCCCTCCACTGTGCCTGCTCCCCCGAGCGCTTCCCGGCGCAACGTGGGCATCGCGCCGGGATGTCTGGCTCAGCGGCGGCGAGGCCCGCCAGCCGGCCCCCTCTCGAAACACCTCATCCCGGCATTCACCATTCAGCTCACATACCCCCAGTGTTTCGAAGAGCTGGAGCTGCCAGGAGCTGAGCTCCTGCACTTTTTCCACTGCCAAGGCCGGACGGTTGGCACATCTCCCAAAGAAACAGGCAGAAGAAGGTTTCTGAAGAAGGGAAAAGAAATAAGAGAACAACACGGGATACTGATGTAAATCGAAACTGGGAGAGAAGGCAAAGGCGGAGGCTGTTTGGATCTCAGCTGCAGTGCTGGCTCCTGGTTTCCCATTTTTCCCCTGTCATCCCTAAGCTGCTTCTCTCCAGCCCAGACCTGCGCGATTCGAGCAGTGCGAAAATTTCTGCTCCCCTTCCCCTCTTCTCCCCGCACCGCTCTCTGCCTGCTCTGAGTGCTGCCTACAGATGGCTGCTAATGAGCGAACTCCTTTAAAATACCTACTTAAAAATACTTAAATCATTAGGCTGACTTTGTACACTGTAATTTAAACCAATATTTTAAAGAGGCAGCCTCCCAATTACAGCATTATTGTTATCTTCCGTAAGGCTTACACATTAACCCACTTGAAAATTTGTCCCTGCCAAACAGTATCAGCAGCCAGTCCCAAACCTGTCAATGCCATAGTATTTTCTAAATTGATGTTTAATTAATGAAGTACTATAGCAACAGGTTCTCTCTCTCCTTTTTTAATTTGATCTCCATGGCATTATAGGAACCTAAAGCTTCCACTAGGCATATATTCCTACCATTTCCTTGTCAGAGGAAATGTATATTCATTTTAGACTTGCGGAGGCAATTACAGTAGCCACCAGTTGCCTACAGCAGCTAATCAAAGTGATAACCTGCAAGTTCTCAACTCCCCATGAGACAGCCCACTTGCCTCCAGCTGATATATGCCAAAAGAGCAGCATGGGCCCACCAGTAATGACACCATCATCTAAGAGAAGTTTTTAACTAACCTATGGTTTTATAAAGACTCTATTAACATCTCATAAAAAGAGGTCTAGATAAAACATTCTAATAAGGGTTTTTTTTAATGGGAAATACCAGCGCTGATGTAAATGTCCGTTGTAAAATATTAAGCTGGTATTTGCCTACTTGTAACCTTTGCGCCTCTCGTGTTGTGAAAAGTGATGAAGTCTTCCTCAAGTGTTTTCAAGCGTGTGACTGACTTCTGACTAATATCCTATGGCGCCCTTGCCCGTTTCCAGCCACACAGTCAAGCACGTGCTTCATCTTAAACAAATGTGCAATTCCATCGATTTCAAAAGGGTTCAGGGGCTTAAAGTTAAGTGTATAGGAGCACCGTAGAAAAGTGGGTTGTTATGCTACTGGAAAGTAGTATCCCAGATTGTTAGTTTACATATTAAGTGGTGTTACCTACAACCGCAATAAGCAAAGCAAATTTTAGAAGTAGAAGAAAACAGCATTAATAAATAGCTCACAATTATTTGCTAGCAGAAGGGATTCACCACATCGGTAGGAAACCTTTAGGTTCTTCTGCATGACCAGTCCCTTGCTTTTGCTGGAATTTTATTATTTAAAACATAAGCGTACTTGGCAACAATATGACTCTCTCCACAATCTGCCATCGTATTAGTGGCAAAAGCAGCATGAAAGATACACATTATATTTTTGCTTTATTCCATCAGTGTATTTCAGAGTATTAAAATTTTAAGTAAAGAGAATTGAAAGATTTGGAGGCTGCTTCTCAGACCTTTACTTGATTCAATGTGATAGACTTTGCAAGCAAACAAAACCACAGCCTTGTAGTTTCATTAAGATTCTCTAAAAAACCAACCAAACAAAAATCCCACCAGAGAACCCTCTTCCCCCTGAAATGTAAAAAACTACCCACATGAAGAAATTCTCTGTGGCTGTGCCGTTAGTCTAATCTAGTTACTAAATCTGAGGTTTCTCTTTAAGGCTTCCGGCCAGGTTTTGACATTGGATTTCGGGATATTCTAATTAGCTGTGGTCCCAAAGGAGGCGTTCCTGGCTTCTTCCCTGCATAGTCAGGAGTCCTGGAGGACTCCAGGCTGCAGGCTGCAAGGAGAGCGGGTTAGGTTAGTACATTTCCTACCCGTGTCGTGCGCATCGTCCGGGGAATGGAGTTCTGCTCTACCGTTTCCTAGTCTCATTAAAAAGTTGGTGAGCTTTTGAAGGCTGCAGTTTCCATTTTTTAGGACTGTCACCACCTGCAGCAGCCATTTCGTGCTTTGAAAGACACACGTCATCATGCTATTATTATTACTTGCTTGTGCTAGTACTCAAAGGACCTGAATGAGGCCAGCCCAGTAGCTCAGAGTACTTCTCTGCAATAGAGGAAGAGGTGATCGCCACCTTGGGAGATTAGGCGATACCCAGCTCGAAGATCACACCAACTCAGTCACGTAAGCAAAACCATTTTTTTCCCCATAGCAAATGTGAAGACAAATAGTTTACCTTAATTTGAAAAATCAAGATAAAATGTCTTCCAGAGCCTTTTTCTCCACGCAGCACCAAGACAGAAGGTATTCCCCAGCTGCAGCGATGCCAGGCAGGGGCCAGCCTCCGTGCTCAGCCCTCCTCCAACACCAGGGAGGCAAAACCAGAGGCGAGGGGACGAGCGACAGGATCAGGCTCTCCGTACAGGGCATGGGCTCATCCTCCACAGAGAGCTGCCTGGGGAAGCTGATGCCTGGTGCCAGGGCTGCTCTGCTTGATAAAACACCCCTGAAGAAAGTCTGTTTGAGACAAAAGGAGTATATAATTTTAACATTTTAGTGCTGGCTATTTCAATCTTTTAAGAGATTACAGCAGACTGAAATAACTGGGACTAACAAGCAGAAGGCAGGTTTGGTAGATAAAATGGAACGACAAACCCTTTAATAAATAGATAGCAGACATCTCGTCCTTACAGGAGCAAATACATATTACACATGTACGTAGCTTTTCACCAGTGGCCCCCAATACACCAGCAATATCTGAAGCCCAGAAACTCTTTGCCTGTCATATGTTCATGAGTTTTGACTTTGTTTGGGGGCTTATGATAGGCCTGGCTATGAATTAATGTTTAGCAAGAGAGGCGTCTTGTGAGTGACCCCCCACCTGGTGGGATGATATGCTGAAACTCTAGCGATCTTTTCATTTCAGTAAGAGTTGCGCACGGCTGTGCCAAGGCTTCCCTCAGCTCTTGTCTCCAAATCTCCCTGACAGCTCGAGGAGATAACTAGTGGAAAGCAAGGTTCAACCTCACTTTTTTTTTCCTATTTCCCCAGTTTCCACCAGCGTTGAATACAGTTACAACACAGTGGGAAAATCGTATAGAAAGACACTTTTTTACTCAACAGTCCCACTTCCTGTTCATGACCACAGCCAGCACCGAGGAGGTTCTGCAGATTTTGAAAGCAAAAGCACATTTCTAAAATTTTTCATCCTCTCAGCGTAACATGCTATAGCTCACCTATCAGGAGGACAGTCTGGCTAATTTGGGAACAGAAGCTTAGAATTGCCTGGGAAGGGGGATAATATTTCCCTGAAGATTTTGACATTACTTTTTTGCATTTCAGATTTCAGCAACACAAACATACACAAAGACTCAGAACTGCAAACTTCAAAATGTTTTGATTGACCTTTGGAGGTAATGGTTAGCTGAATTCTAACTGCAGGACCAAACCCTCTTCTTATAAATATTTTGCATGAAATATAAGAAGGTTGTATCTTTGGAGCCATGAGACAAATCTGAAGACAACTCAGAAGTAAGAGAAGCAGAATTTGCCCTGTATAATCGCTGTTACAATTAATGACCCCAAATAAGGAATGGCTTTCCTTTCTAGGCTGACAGGATCACCTTTTGTAAACTGCATACATTTGATCTAAGACATTGAGAGACAATAACCAAAATCATTCCCACACATATTTCTACAGGCACTTTTCAGAATCAAATTTAAATGTTCTCACTTTAGAAAGTATGGAGTAAGATATTCACCCTCTATATTTCAGATATCTATTGAAATAAGATGGTGTTCTTAAAACCGGATTTCATTTTCCTCCAATAGCACAGAGAGATGACACCTAACAGATGATACTAGCTGTCAGCTTTATGCAAACATATCTGTAGACTTCAGACAATTATCTGTAATCAATAGCTGTAGCATCATGGTAATAAAATTATAGTACTTACATATAATTACACTTACATTCAAATATATCCAGTTCCATTCAGAGTGTATATCAATGGAGTAAATCTTGGTAAGTCTGTAATTCTCAATAGAGAGGAGGGAAGGTCAGGTCCATGTTTTCCAAGAAATTTAGTTCAGAAAAAACTTTCTTTTTCAGCTCACCTGCTAATATTGGCATCCTTTTAGATTTTAGAAGAAACTGTTCTGGGTAAAGCCTTTGCAGAAGTACCCCTGCTAATCCTACACACATAGCTCTATTTTTCTACTAAATAAAATTCTTACAATTATATGTATATGAATGAGCATAACATAGCTTGTCACATGCTGATTCTGTTACTTAAGGTCAGAAATTAGTGGGCACTCTTGGATTCACAATTGCTTGTAAATCTACTAAGATGAATTTTTCATGTCAGTATAAAAATAGGCCCGTATTATATTTTTCATTTTGTGCTTCCCCCATTCAGTTTCAATATACTGCCTCTCCCTGCTCCTTTTCTGTTCTCCTTGCTCCTTTTCTGTTCTCCTTCTATTCTTTCATTTCCTGGTCCTCTATTCACTCCAGCTTTCTCCTTTAATTTTCTCTCCCCCTAGCACTTTTTGATTCTTAGCATTGATGTTGAAGATAGTATTCTGTGCTGAAATGGTGTTTGTATTGGTGTAAAAAAGAGTTCTGCTCGGTTACTGTTTTTCCCCCATATAAAGACACTGTAACCCCTTGGCTGTATTACAGACCCTGATTTCAGTAGTTACAGGACTTTTCCCTACATAATGAAACCCTGAGTCCCAGTCACCCTGCTGTTAGGAAAGGGGAAAAAAGACCCTTAAAAAATCTTAATATGTAGGTATCTGGGCATGTTTCCCACAGGTCATGACTGCTGTTTAAGTACCTTAAAAAACAGATCTGTGCAAGCAGCAACAGGTAGGAAATGAAAGGCATTATAAAAGGACTGACAGGATCAGTCCTTTTTCCTTTATGATTTACATGTGCAGGCTCTTGGCAAGAGTTTCTCCTATTTCTAGAAGAAGAAGCTTTCTCAAAAAGTACAGTGTTTATGGTGAAAATTCAAAATTTCTACGGTTTTCATTACTAAGAATACTTTTTAATCATAAATTTTACACAGAAATACGTAATTTTTCCTAGCCACCGCTACCTGCAGCTGAGAAAATTGAAGTGGTGAACGTTGCTGGAGAAGCTGGTGTGGGTATGCCTATGAAGTAGTCAGATCTGTTGTTCCTATAGGCATTTCCGAGTCAGTTTTAAACCATCTCCCTTGGTCCTGCCAGCAGTATGAAGGCTTCTCACCTTCTCCTGCGACTTTTGCAACCCCCCCAGGATTTGGTGCTGCAAAGACGGCAGTACTAGCAGGACATGGGGCAACACGGGCTGCAGCCTGACTCCACCGCTTGTGTGCCTCCCGTGGTTCTTAGAGAGAGGATGTTCTCATTCTGGAAATTACGAGGACAGACAACAAGGAGAGACAGCTTACCTATGGAGTGCTCCCAAAAGCCACAGAGTCTGGGGGCTCCTCTTGCAAATGGTCCTGATTCTCACTGAGAAAACTGACCCTGACCTGGCCTGGGGAGTGAGGGTCACTCTGATTACACCTATGTCACATCTCAGTTGAGTAACGTCAAATCTGCAGTATTTCCTGAAACTGCAACACCCTACTATTATCAGAGTGGGTTTAGGCATTTAAAGCCTGCAAAATGGACACTTTGGACAAAGATTTTCTTTGGGGAAAATAGTTCGTGTCTTGAAAGCCAAGGATAGTCAGAAGATGGTCAGCATCTCTTAGGAAATGGCCTATAATTCTTTAAGTGCTAGCTAAAGAAATAATGTACAGCCAGAGAAAAAACTAGAGCTGTCATAACCTGAAAGATCTGATTTATGAGAGATTTTTCTTTTTTTTTTCTTTTCTCTCTTTTTTGCTAACTAGAGTTAAAAACAAGGTAATCACACCATAATTATAGCTTTGATCAGTTCTCTGCTGAAGACAAAAATGGTTCTATGTAGGTCACTCACTGATGCCTAAGTTTATCAAAACAGACTTATATCATGATAACATAAATTTAAAATAATCTGTGGCATGCATACACAAAATCTGCAACTGTTACAGGTATTGTCGCTAATCACTTATTATATATTTCACTATAAACTGTTTATAAATTATGTTTATTGTCTTATAATTAGTAGTACTAACAGTGCATAATATCAATAAGGTCATTAAACATGTAAACAATAAATAATAGTAATATTAATGCCACCAAGCAGCAATGCTTGACAGCGTCATGTATATTCAGTCAGCCTGTGACTATATTTCTCTGCACTTCAATGGCTGGACATGGAACAGTGCCAGTCACTGGTTTAATGAATATCAAGACGAGTGCAAAAGTAGCAAAGTTATTTAGCAGTTGGTTTAAAAGAAAAAAAAAAGGAAAACCTAAAAAAAAAAAAGTGTATTCTAACTCTTATGTAATTACAGAAGATGTGGACTTTTTGGATCCTTTTACCACTGCAGTTTTACATGCCCATCCCCTTCTCCTGGATAAGCAGTGAGACCAAACTTCCCTGTTGTAATACCCAAACTGGTGGACCAAGCTAGTTTGCTGTGAGAGCTGGAGTGATAGACTTGGCCTCTAGATTACATAAGGATAAATCAAAGACAAACAATGAAGCATTAAAAGGTAAGTAGATGGTCCCCTGACATTGGATGTTATCATTCCAAAGTTATTTCTTTTTTACAAAGTTCCTTTGGAGAGGGGCAAGTCGGGGGTTTTGTTTGGTTTTCTAATGGGAGTTCTAGAGTTTGCACAGATCTGCTATCTGCTGAATTTGGCTGGCATTATTGGAGAGGCCAGTTATGGACTGAAGGAAAACAAATTATTTGCAAACCAACGGAAACCTTGTAGAAGTATTGCATTAGGTGCTATATTGACCTCACCTCTTCAGGTAGAAAGTGTGTATAATGATGCCTTTATACTTACAGATCAATATGAAGTGTTTGAATTTCCTCGTCTCTCCATCTTAGAAGACTAGAAATTTGTTATAAAAAGAAAATGGAAACTATTTGTTGAATAAAGGGCAACATCACCTTTTTGCCATAACCAGGAGAGCACATCAAAAGGGACTGTGCACTCATTAACATTTGGCATGTGATTCTGAAGTAAACTGGCTCTTTTAAAACTGCCTTGAATTGTTCATTTATTCCAGACCCAATGAGCAAAGCCATGGGATTTTCTTTTTCCAGAATTTTCTTCCCATGTGTCCCAAATGAATGACCTTTGTCCTTTCAGCCCTCATTGCTTGCTACAGTGGAAGTCCTCCTCTGTTATAGATCAGCTCCTCCATAAGAATTAGCCCCACGTTGAATGCCCAGAACTCCACCACCATTGCAGGTGCTAATGGGGTTTTTGATCACTTGGCAATTAAAGTTTCCAACAATGTGACTAGCTGAGGAGCTTCTAGGGCAAATCCATAATAATTAATGCAAAATTAAACACTCTAAGAACAAAGAAACAACATTCTTTGCCAAAATACATACACTTCAGCTGTTCTGCACCCAGGCTACTTGTGACTCTGCTGGACACAACTAAACTTGATATGGAAACATTAACTGCAGCTCAGAAAAGTCTTCTATGTCACTCTGCTCTGCTTAACAGCAATGGCAAGCATACAAATTCTGGTCCATGATGATAGCAACAACGTCATATCTAATGGGTACAGTTAAGATCGTCTTCAGCTGTGTTACTATCCTGGGCAAAATGATGTATGCTACCTTGTCTTGCAAAGGGTGCATGACCACACAGCACAAAGCCTGCCACCCCAAGCTGCCACCACAGGCTTACTGCTGTCATGACCAGACCATGTAATTTGAGATCCATCAGGATGAGATGACTGGAGATCCCAGTGGACAACAACATGACTATGAGCCAGCAATGCATCCTTGCACCAAAGGCGGCCAACAACATCCTGGGATGCATTAGGAGGAGTGTTGCCAGCAGGGCAAGGGTGGTGAACCTTCCCCTCTACTCAGCACTGAAGAGACACATCTGGAGTGCTGGGTCTAGTTCTGGGATCCCTAGCACAAGTGAGGCATGAACATACTAGAGCCAGTCCAGTGAAGGGCCAATAATTGATTAAGGGACTGGAGCTTCTCTTATATGAGGAAAGGCTGAAAGAGATGGGACCCTTAATCCTGGAGAAGAGAAGGCTCAGGGGCATCTTTTCAATGTGTGTAGATACCTGATGGAAAGGACTGAAGAAGAGGGAGCCAGACTGTTCTCAGTGGTGCCCAGTGACAGGAAGAAAGGCAATGGGCACAAATAAAATATCGGAAATTCAATGCAAATACAAGAATACTATGAGGGTGGTAAAACTTTGGAAGAATTTGCCTAGAGAGGTTGTGGAGTATCTGTTCTTGAAGATATTCAAAACCCTACTGGACATGGTCCTGGGCAACTTGCCCCTGCTGCCAATGCTTGAACAGGGGGGGTTGGACTAGACGATCTTAAGAAGTCCTTCCCACCTAAACAATTCTATGAAATCCCTCAGGCTGAGGAAGAAATTAAACTTGACGGTGTGTCCGGTCTGAGTGTGCCAGCTACTAGGCACACTACATTAAGCAAAATGCTGTGCTGCTGCAAAACAGTACATATAGAGGCTGAAGAGGAAACACTTCCCAGCAGTCCATGCCTTAAAGTTTAAATCTATCAGGTTCTTTGCATTTCCTATTGTTTAACTTTCCCACACAGCATGGCTACAATTGTGGATCCCATTCTGAGGTCTTAGTCCTCTCCACTTATTGTAGGAGGAAATCTGCATGTCTGTCTCAATGCTACGGATCCTCTAGGTAGCTGGACCTCTGAATTACAGATTTCATTCTGGAAATTGTTCAGGCTGCTACAAAAAGGCCATATGCATCTAGTCATTTTGCTGCTTCAAAACACGTGAACTTATGAGTAGGTCCTGATAATGCAGAATTCAGCTGCTCCTCTAAGACAAGACAAGGACCAGCTAAGTCTTTCACACCAGATATATCATATTTTACTCATCGGCACTCACCTGTTCTTGGCAGCCACTGCTGACCAATGCAGCAGGAATAATTCACGTGATAAGAAGTAGCACTAGCAAGTAGCAGGCACACTGAGCTAGTTAAGATTATGGATGAAGATTCAAATATTTGGGCTTCCTTGATCTGCTGATGAAAGGCATTCTGAAATCAACTTTTCAATACAGAATACAGTTACAAGATCATTGCTCCAAAGACTACCTAGAAGCACTACAACTCAAATTGTTTAGGATCTCTGTTCTTCTCAATGCTGTATATCAAGGTGGTACAATGCAAGTGAGAACAGTTCTCAGATGCAATCCAAATATTGCCAAATCCTTTCTGAAGATTTGACTTTATTAATGACTTAATTAAAATTAAGTCAGGCCTAACCTTTTTTTGAGACTGGATGTTCACTCCACACTTTTCCTTAAGAGTGCTTGATCCTAGCAAGGGCTATTTTACAAATACTGTTTATCACCCCATCCCAGGACTTCTTTATTTCCATTTGAGGCTCCTTGTGTTACAGCAGGTAAGCTCCAAGATTCACTTCATCCATTCTGTTATCCTGAACTATAAACTTTGGCAGTATTCAGCGACAGTTTTAGGTCCCCAGGAAAGGTAATTTCATTTCTTTTAGATTAAATTTTTCAAGCACATTCTCTTTGTTTTCCTGTTCTAGCAAGATTTTCTGTATGAAACAGATATGAAACAACCTTCTTTCTTTTCCTTTCTTATTTTGCTTTTTCATCATTTTGCCCATATTCTCTTTCTCTGGTTGCAGACAGTCTCTTTTCTGGCCCTCTCTGCTTGTCAGCCTCTCACTTTCAATGCAGAGACCTCCTCCATTCTCTCACTAGAAATATGAAGCTAGATGTTTAACATACGGATCTTTGAAAGTGCTGGGCACCCTCTAACAGACAGTGATAGATCTTCCCTAGTTTCTACCGGAGTTGAATTTCCTTGGCACCTTCTACTATCATGCCTGTATACTTAGGGCTTTTCCATTTTGGAGCTCAGCCTTCACTACCTTTCAACACCTCTCCTGTTTCTGAGGACTGTCTTTCATGTAGTTCCCATTGCTCTCTTTCAGTCTGCTTAAAATGCTATCTTTAGCCGTCTTCAATTTTAGCAGACTCCAATTTTGTTTGAAAAACTAAATCAGACTTCAGCGGTCAAGCTATACATGAGCATAAACTTTAGAAAGGACAGTCGTATTTGATATTCCAGGCTGCAACTGGAATGGATCTTAGCTTCTGAGTGTGATGATTGCTCCCACGTAACCAGAGGTAAAACAAAGAACAGAGTTGTGTGAATAGGAAGCAGAGATTCTGCCTCATTGTGCACCAAAATCCTAATCATGTTGATTAGAATAGCATAGCTACATTGCTTGCTTTTTCATCCCAAATTCCTGGTTTGAAACCCCGAATGTTCTGATCTTGAATTCCATGTTCATTTCTAGAATAGTATCAGTATGAGAGAACGGCCATGGAAATAAGGTTTTCCTTACAGCTGATCAATAGAGGGCATAATTAAGGACTGTAGGCCAAATCCTCAACCAAGGTAATTCACAGTGATTTACTCCACCTGCAAATCTGGCTCACAACACAGAAGTGCTGTTGTTAAAATGTTAAATCACTCCCAACCAAGACAGAAAAACTGTATTCTGTGCTTACTTTGCCATTTGTACTTTTGAATTTTCCTTGATTTGAATACCTATCCCTCAGGAGATGGAGGCAACCATTTCCTGAAAGAAAGCAGAAGTTAATTTTAATACAGGGTCTGCTTGATCCCTCAAAACAGGTCAAAGTTAGGGTAATTATGGGTATCTGACTGATGTTCAGATGTTACATTCCCTGATGAATCCATAGCTAACTCTATGTGATGGAAATATCTCACATTATTCCTGTGTTTGCCAGCTTGCAGTGTCATTCCAGATGGCAAACACAAAAATAGCATGAAAAAATTCTTTCTGAAATTCAGGCTCTAAAAGGGTTTTCTTAATCCTACAACAGATTTTCCAAGATGTTAAAATTTTCCATTCCTTACTAACATAAAACATCCCAACAGGAGTATCTTGTAAAACCATTGTTACAGTAAATTTCAGGCCATTATTAATTTCATTACTGGCTACTTATTAAAAGTATATTTATTTCTTCATCACTTCTCTAAGAAATCTACCTCTGTTACATTTTATTCTTTGCTTGATGCTACTTGCATTAGAGTAGGAGTATCTTCAGAGCAATAGAATTGTGAAGGTCTCAGTTGTTAACATGAAAGTGGGACTGCTTAAATTTGATTACTGTGTTTAATGAAGTGTCACATTTATTTACAAGATGACATGATGAATCACATTACAGTTATTATAAATCAGCTTATAAGAATGGACAAATGGTTCAATAAAGCAATGGATTTACAAATCTAAGATGAACGCATTTGGGTTCCTTGTCATATTTCCCTTTAAAAAAAATGGCAGTGCACTATTTACTTTAGCCCAGGAGCTAAATTGGCAATTTGCTTTAAAAAAAAAGGGGGGGGGGGAGGAAGAGAGGGTTTGCATTTCATTTTGTACTATACTTTCTGTCTCACTGACCAAAAATGTCAGATCAGTCACAAGGGCAAATCCAGTCCACCTCAACATGTTTGTTAACCTTAGAGCCATACATACATGTTATTTCCTTCCTCTTCAAATGCAGCCGTGTCCCACCCCTAACAGAAGACCTGTCCCACATCCATGCCAGATACAATATGTCCTGACAAAAATTGTTTTGCCTGTCTCCTTCATTTGCCCAAATCCTGGGCATTAAACTGGGGTTTAAATTACCCCCAAGAGCATCAGTCCTAAGATTAAAATAAAATTGTATCTGCTTGCCTTTTGACACTTTCATCACCTTGCTTTGTGTGACAACAGTGACATGAGTTGACCAAAGCCTGACGAAAGTCAAAAAGTAAATAAGTATCCATCCAGCCCCCCCTCCCCTCCCTGGCCTTGGAGTCTTCATTAAAAGGGTCTTAGTTCACTTCCATATGAAGGAAATTGGCTCATTTGTGTGCTGTACTCTCTATCCCTCTCTCTCTCTCTCTGCCTGACTTGCAAAGGAATTTGTCTGAAACATTTTTTTCAGCGCATTTCTGTTTATTTGTGTTTGCCCTGCAGAAATGCTAATGCAGGTTCATTGCATTAAACAGGCCTGATAACGTCTGAGTGCACTCACATATGTGTAGGCTGAAAAACAGCCACATTCTGGGGAGGCCGGCGGGGGGGGGCTGAGGAGGACACGTGTGTGTTTTGGGGTGTGCGTGCGCATTGGGGAGGGGGAGGCTTCCAAGTGGTTGAGCTCAGGCTTTCGTGCCACATCTGCATTTCGCCCTGTTTGAGTGACAGGTGTACATGGATGCCACATCGGCTGCCAATATGTTATGAGACCATGGTAACAATCGCTCATCTCTGGGGAGCTATGCTGCCTCGTTCCTCACTATCAGACATGAAAGAAATAATTTCAGGTGCCAGAAAAGGAACTGTGATAAAAGAAAACATTTCGGCTTTCATGGCACTGGAGTTTGCCCTGAGGCAACAGCTTTGATAAAAAAAAGTGTCTCTTTCTTTACATTCACAATTAATCCATGATTATCTACAAGCAATCCTTTGGCCTATAGGATACTGACAGAAAAGTTGTTTTTCTTTTTTTTTTTAATTCCTTGTACACTTCACCTCTGTGTTTTCTTGCTACATGCACCTATTGTATCACACAAATCTTCAAACCCTGCTGAAGCTAGAGACAGCTTCCCACCCCCACTTTGGGAAGTTATGTAGATATCAGACATATCTGTGTAGAATAGCTATTGTTAGCTGAAGTATTAACATACAATGTTTCTTCAGTGGTATATTTAAGAAAGATATGGAAGAGGGCTATTATACCACAAGGAAAGGCAAACCAATCCCTCTTTTCTGCACTGTTCTGTGTCATCAGCCAAAAGGAAAATTTGGTATACTTTTAAGAGCAAAACAATGAGCTTCATTCAGGAGGCAATATTATTCCTCTCTGCATGAGTTCACTTCCACTTGATATTGGTTGGATCCAGCAGTTATTGTGTCCATCTGACATCGATAAGACCATCCTTCACTGTTGAGGTCAGGTCCTGCCTAAGGGCCATGCGGGGTCACGGGGTAAAACAAGTAGCACTGGAGTTTTGACCCAAGCAACCTCAATCTTTCCTTGGGCCTCCATGAGCACTGGGGGCAGCCTTCTCCTCACCTCGGTCTTCACTGCCCAATGCTGTAAGGGAGACTTACAGTCCCACCACCAGGCAGTCATTCCCCACCTACCAGTCTGGGCATCTTGCACCCACAAAGGGACAGAGAGTCTCTAGGCTGTCCAAGGCACAGATGTGCAAGTACATGTATACGTGCATACATATATGTATACCTATACGTATAGCTGGGCGAAGCACAGCTCCTCTGCTTGCAGACAGCATGACACAGCATGTCCCACCTCGTCCTGGGGAGCACCTGGACATCCCAGACCATGCGTATTCCTGAGGCACCCTGAGGTGCAGGCTGGGGCTCTTTTTCAGGGCTTGTACAGGCAAGACAGTGCCTGACGCAAAGGAGGTCCAAAATCACACGGAAAATGGCTGACCAGAAATTATTTGGGGCACAAGCCCTTGTGGCACAAATCCAGTGACTCCCCCTTCCAAGCCCTGGTGTCTCATGTCCCAGGCCACCCCTCCTTGCCCCTTGCTCCTGACATTAAATGCCAGCATCAGCTGGTGCACGATCCCACATAGGCCACGGACAGTTGTGCACAGGGCCAAGACCTTGTCTGCCCAGTCAGCAAGAAAATACTGGAAATACAGAGTGTCTTGGGTGGCAATGCAGTCCCTCTTTGGGAGCATGCAGAAAACGCATGTCTCTGGAGCCGACCGTGGTGGCAATGAGCTTGCAGAGCTCTGGCGTGACACAGTGCTGTCTTCCTTTGGAGGGCAACTCTCCATATCACCTGAATTGTCTGCCAGTCATCTTACATACAAATCCAATAAATTATATACTCAAAAAATGTCCCCTTAATACTTCCTCAGAATAAATCCTTTTGTGTTTACCATAATTTATTAGCATAGCAGCCATAAAGTAAAAAAACATGGCTCAATGGACAGGAGAGTGCTTATCCAGTTGGGTGGCCTGGGACAAAACCGTCCACACAGAAAGTGTGGGTTTTTTTCCTAGGGTTGTTTTTCTTCAGCTCAGCAGATTCTTGTTCTTACTGCATGGACAGCTTTAAAAGAAACAGTCCATGGACTTATATTTTTTTGTAATTCACAGATTCCATGTGCTTCAGGTTTTGGATTAATAGCTGGAGGTGCTGAGCATCAAAAAATCAGACTGGTCAAGCCAGATCTGTAGGGATATTTAAATGCCTAATCGGTTATTCACCCTGATTAGGCACACATTGTGGTTCTAGCTTTATGTACTTTCAGTTGGACTTCCCAAGGGGATGAAAATTTTACATATAAACACCTTCACACTTCTTTGCCTCAGTTTCTTTTTCAGAAATGTGGCAATGTTTTGCCTTATCCAAAACCACATACAAAGATCTTTGTGAAAAATACCAGGAACTGTTTTAGAGAGAATGTTTAACATGACATAACCATCACTAATAATGAGAGTTCAGATTTCTCTTCTCATTCACCTCAGTCATGGTTGACTTCTTGAGCCCCTCCCAACCTTCAAATTTTATACTGGTGACTCTTAGATTTTACAAGGTGTGTTTGCTTCATGTTACTTATTTCAGGTCTTTTTAAGGGGTGCAATGACATAGCGTGTTTTTTCTCCTAGAACAGATCAGCTTTGGCAAAAACTGTCCACCTACAGGGTCCAGTAATTAAGTGGTTTGCTCGAGAAAATGGAACAAAAAGCCAGAAAAATTACATGGGTCTGAACTCTTCAGCTACCACAGTTGTAGAAACTCTGTGTTTCTGTTTCCCATTTTTCTCCATTTAGATCTATCTGTCCATATGGATGGATGTCTCTTTTTGTTTATCACTTTCTCTCTCTTTCTTTCTTTTGGGTTGGCTTTGTTTTTTTGTTTGGGTTTATTTTTGTATTACCATGTATCATTGTCCAGTTTCATGTTACTGCCTTCTGACTAACTCAACCATCAGCATTTGCAACAACGGGCTGATTAGTGGAAAGGAATAAAAACAATCTGAAGGATAATAACAAGCAGACTGGGGAGATGAAGGAATTATCAGGGAGCAAAGCCCTAACATGGTATTGCTAAGTTATGTACTCGTTGCTCCCTTGCTCTAACAAGCAGCTGCATAAAGCTAGGTAGCTTTTCTTCTCAAACAAAGCAAGGCTTCTGTGTGTATGTTGGTACGTGTTTCAGGGGAAAAAAAATCAGGACATTGTGAGCAAACTGGCTCTGCAACGGATCGACAAGGGTTTATTATTCTGAGCAGCACTCAATCAAATGTGGCCCCTATGAACAGAGAGTAATGTTGGCGAATCATCCTGGGGGCTTTTTTTCTGTGTGTGAGTGGTATCCATCTGTCAGCTGTCAGTGCCAGTGAGAGATATACAGAGCTGTCACTTCTTGTCAGCCAGCATTTGTGAGGCCTTTTGCAGCTGCTACACAACACATACTGTCCTTATTGAAGGCCAGCAAGGAGTCTTGGAGAAGATTCTGCTGGGCAGGGTGAAAAGGGGAAGAGAGATGTCAGGACCACTCTAGGAGAACAGCCTTGACCCATCAAAGATTTTTAACTTCACTCTCAAAATCCTATTCTTTTCTGAATATTAATGATAATAAAAGGCAGATGGAGAGCTGAGGTAGTGGCACAGCTATATGCTCCGCATTTCGAGATTCAAGGCAAGTCTTTCACTCCCTTTGGTACCTTTGGAACCTGTAATAATAAACATGGTGGGATGCGGGTGATGATGCATTCCAAAAAGTCCAGTGCTGTATCCTGAATGAAATGAGAAAGGGGACAAATAGTTATTCCTCCAAGGAAAATAATCTCCATCCATCACTCCCCAGATATACATGGAGAGAGAGAGAGACACACACACACACACAAGATAGATGTATGTGTGTGAAAAACTTAGAATCATACCTACATGTTTTAGAAGTGTTGGAGCTGCACTGGGCTTGTGCTGAATTTAGGGCTGAACCAAAACTCAGGTTCCAAGGCACTGAAATCTTGCCAACTGTTTTCTGAAAATCTTGGCTCCAAATGTTGAAAATCTCATGAGATCAGCTGTTCTTCTGAGCTTTCCTCTACTGTGGGCTCTATCAGAACCAGCTCCAGCAAATAAGAGGCCTTTTTGGTTTGCGATCTGCTGCAGATTCATAGCATTGATAAGGACAAAAAGTTTTGCATCCAGCCTGTTTGATCTCGCATATTATCAATCACAGATGGAACTGAAATACTGTTTTTAAGTACCGGATCCTGATTTTAGAATGTTATTATAGAATTGTAGACTATTATTATAAATGTGTCGGTATGCCGAATTGGTTTGTGTCATTTAAAAAAGAGTAATTGTTTAAACCTATAGAGAACATTCTGGTTTGCTTTACATGTTTACAGCTGCCTTCACAACAAAGCTAAACCAACATGGCCAAAGTGCAAGGCAGCAGGATTAGGAGAAACAAGTATACATGGAGCTGGGAAGTGTTAAATTCTACTCTTTGCTTTTCCACTGACTCTCCAAGTCGCCTCAAGCTCGCCATGTCAGTTCTCTACCTGTTTCCCATTAGGTGATAACATTTGATTACCACTCTCACAAGGGCACTGAGTTGATGAATCTTTCAACCAGCCTTTGAGCCTCTAAAGATCTCTGCAGGTGCAAAGGTCTCTTGCATATATCACCAAACCAAGTTGTCTGATTCCAGTTGTGGGTTCATAATCCAAAGCTAGAAACTTAGCCCTAGTTCTGCACCAATAGTTTTGCAATGGTGGGAGATCAAGCGATGTTAAGAATTCTCAGAGTTCAGTGCAGCTTTGGACATGAATAAGCCATCATTTAAGCATAAGATCTCATACTAGAGAATTTTTTTTAGAAGTCATTTTGCTCTCCTGATGAGTCCTTTTCAAGAAATTTAGAAATTCAGGGTTAAAAAATGCAATCAAGGGTATTGTAACAAGTTTGTAGAGTACATGAATCAATGAGGTCCTGTTCAATGGCTAGGGTTTGCACATACTACACAATGCCAATAACATCCTAACAATATCTATAATATAATAATCAGTAGTATTGCATGAAAAATAGAAACAATGAGTTTTAATTATTTTATATGCTTCCATTATATTACACACAAATGAAATTTAAAATCCTGTAGAACACTAAAATATAGTCAGGCTGGATAATTATATTGCTTAGTATTTTTTACTAGGGTGACTGGGTTTCTCAGGCAGACTGCTATTGTTAAGCCCAAGCAGCAAGTACTTCACTGATTCATTTTGTGCCTGTACAATTTTTTTTTTTAATTTAAAAGATGCAAAAAAGATTTATAATTTAGCTTAGGGTTGCTTGAAAGCCTGCTCTGTTTGGTTACCAGTTTCAAACACATATGGTATAACTCATATTGCTGCAAGTAAAACAAGACTGACTGTTGAATGAGCATAACACTGCAATAGCAGAATGTCTGCATTTAGCCCTTTTAACTCAGATCTGCTCACAAGCCAAAATCAAATGGGAAACAATTAGTGCCTGTCATAAAATGATTTCCCCCTTCCCCCTGAGAAAATCCAAAAATGCAAAAGAAAAAGAAGAAATTTTCAGCTGAAAAGTATTAATTTTATTGTGGGGAATACTGTTCCAATGGCTCATGGGAATTGTAGTTCATATGCCTCATGCCCCAATTCCTTTTCAGTGACTTAATCCCTTATTAGACTGTCTCTTGCCTTAGTCTCCCCTACTCCCTTCCATGAACAGTTTTGCCATATCATGGAGGATCCTACCATTTGTATCCTAGAAGATACAGGAAACTCCATAAGAGGAACGCCATCCATAAATGACAGGGGGAGTTTGTAGATCTGAAGAATTTCTGCCAAGCCCTATGGCAAAGTTCTAAAATTTGGGCAATTTTGTGATTTTAATGAGAGGTCACAGATACAATTCTCCTCTCTGCGTTAAAGTCTAAAGCTGCATACTATTAAGGCTCCGGATACTCCTCAATTTAATTTCCTATTTAGAATAAGAGTAGCTAAAATTCTGAGGAGTCCCTCAGGATGAACCCCTTAAATGAACTGTATTGGGTGAATGATACAGAAGCCATATGGCCAAGATGTGGTATACCTGAAAGATTTCAGCATTTCTTGTGAAAGTTATAGGTATGCACAAAATCTTTAGGGTCATAGAAGTGAGCCCTTCCTCATGAGCCCCCTGGAAGTGTGCTGTATTATAGCCTTCGTCCACCAAAGCACAATTTGCTGGATTACCACAGAGTACTTTAAAAGTATTACTCTTTCCTGGGGGAGAACAAGAGAAGTGCACTGCTTCAGATAGGGGTGCTAAGGGGAACATGATAAGTGTTATTGTGATTAGAAAGAATAGTGGATCTTTATAAACTTACTTTTTTCTTGGTTTTGGAAAATGGCAAGCCCGAAGTAAATAATTGAGATTGAGACGGAGAAGCTTGTTTACAGCAACTTGCTGTCTAACATCTATTCTGGAAATTCTGGTAGGCAGAAAGACACTCTGGTTTTCCTGTGTTGCAATCAAAACAGCATGGTGGTCTCAGTAAAATATGGCTACTATCTGTTTTTCTGTTAGTGATAGATTTACATATCCCATACCTCTCTAAACCAGACTAGGAGAACACTATACCCTTGTCAGTCCTCAAATGTTGTTTTAATTATCAAAATGTATGACTCTTCTCTCTCGGTATTTTGTGTAGCTGTTAATTTGCTATCAGGCATTTCCCCAGCCTACCTACACCATCTATATTTAAAGAATGAATTTTATTTACTCCCCAGACTCTCCCTGCTTCTTAGGCTTGTTTTCTGTCTCTGCTGATCCTGACTCCACTTTCCTCTTCATATTCAGCCGGAATTCTCCCCTGGCTTCCCAGTAGATGGGACAGCAGAAAGCATGGACAAAAAAACCCGGTTGTGTAGGGCAGTAGACAGACGTGGTGTAGACAAAACACAGTCCCAAGCAAGAGAGAGACACCTCATGACAGTGGCCATGGCTCTATGTTTAGACCACAGAGGCTCAGTCGTCAGGGCATCAAGCCACCTGGGCCCACCAGCCTTTGTAGATGTTGTTTGGTGTCCTTGCTATTCCAGGCACGAGGAAAGGGTGGAAGTAGGTCTGGAAGCTGGCTACAGTCTTGCGCATCTCCTCATTTTCTGACTAGCAGAGCTGTACAGGCTCAGCAAAATCAGGCAACAGGGCTCAGCATGGTCAGGAGCAGAGCGTCAGGCCTGAAGAGCTTCTCCAGCCTTGGCACCCAGAGCTTCAGAAGATGGTGTGGAAATACTGGTCCCCCTCAGTTCACCACTAAGAAACCTCCAGATATCCTTGGTGAGGACAGAATCAGGCAACTTGCAAGAAACCAGAGTAAAACAACAATTTCAAGGTGTATAGAAGACAACAAATAGGTCACTGAGAATAGAGGTAAAAAGAGTAACATTAGGTATTAACAGGATCCCAATGGAAGAAATAAACGAAACTATTTCTTCAGGAAATTGGGACGATCAACGTTAGCTTTCTGTCACCCACAGGAGCAGTTTGGGTTTCCAGCCTCATCCAGGTAACACAAGTGGAGGAAGAACCACCGTGGGAGCTCAGTGAGGAACAGGGCTTGTGAGAAGCTATGGGGACACCAGGGGATAATTAGAGGACACAGACACAGAGCCACCGTACATGTCTGGTTGACAGTGCCAGCAGCTAAGAAAACCACTGCTTCTGTCAGCATTTTCCTGAAGGTAGCACTGTCTAGTTAGGACTCACAGATTTCCTCATCACCTGTTGATGACCTTGGAAAAAACGGAGGGAAGAAGATGTACCTTGTGGCTTTCCTTCAGAAGAGAAAAGGAGAGCATGCGATTGGAATTTGTCTCTAACATGGAGCTGATGTGTGCCAAGTTACACAAGTATACACACTTTAGTGGGATTGACCCCAAGGAGCCGGAAAATGCGCAGAGTCTATGAAGGGTAAATAAGCATATCGACTCCAGACATCCCAAAATAGGAAGAAGCAGGACCATTTGGATTGTATAGTGCCACCTATTATTCAGCATTGCTTAACTCTTGGCTTTGTAGGAGAGTTTCCAGTTGCTCAAAACATTAATAAACTTTACTCACAGTGGCTGACATTTTCCATACCTCAGGCTAAGCGCCCATGGAATATTGCAGCCAAAATGTGGCTCAACTATTTCTAAGTATTAGGCAGTTGTGCTTATAGCTTAGGAATTGCCCAGCTTCATCCTTTGCATTGTGGCCAAAATGGTTGATGAGGCTCAGACACATGTGTGTGTCTGTCAGCTGGAGACTCGGATATGTGTTTGTGCCCTCTACAAAGTGATGTTGATGTAATGCTTGATATTATGTGGCAGTTTAAAGGGTTTCTTTGGCTTGAGTTTGAGAATGACAGAGTCATTAATATTCCATGAAGGCCACACCAAGTTAGTCACAGGCCAACACCTCATCAACAATTTTGTTGATGCAATACTAGAGAGAAAAGCCTAAAAAACAGATTAAGGATTTTTTATATACTGCTGTATTTATAGTCTTGTGTTTCTTTGTTTTTCGAGCCAAATTAAATCACTGGCTATGTTCAGATAGTTGTGGAAGGGAAAAAATATTAGCATAAATTTGAAAATCCCCTCTAAATCATTGAAGATAGCTCTTCAATTCAGTAAAAATGTTTTGTGAAGATCAGTAAGTGAAAGGTTAAATTTGTTATAAGCATGTTGCAGTTATCAAGAAGCAACTGTCAAAACCCAGGAAATTCAGACTTAAGGTTAAACTTAAAAGGAACTTAAGACAGATGTTAGGCCATGACTTCAAGGAATAAGTGTTAGTAAGATTTATTGGGCCAAATTAATCCGATTCAAACCTAGCGTAAGCCAATGGAGTTTTTAAAGTTAGTGATAAGAAACCACTGCTATGTTGGATAGATAAGAGACTCTGACTTTTGTTTTTCTCAGGTTGTTCAAATAGACTGACTTAAGGTGGCTTGGGTATCTTAATCAGTATCTTTTACCACTGTAGAAGCATACATTTCTTTTTTTCCTGTATTTTCTGCCCATTTAAAAAGATGGCTTTCATCTTACTTGATCTTAAGCTGGGCACAACTTCATTTTATGAATTTTTAGATATTTTTTCTTGATTTACTTTTCCCGATTTTCTTAATTCCACTTTAAAATACCCCTTTATTATTATCTTTCCCTGCTGTGAATATGATACTGTATGAAAGCAGGAGCAACATTCAGGGATGGCCCAGTCCTTTGTGTAGAAACACTCACTTGCAGATCCTCTCCATTCTGGAGACCCATGCAGTTGTTCAGTTCCAATAGAGTCCCATGGAAGTCATCCACACTTTTTGAGGTTCAAATCCATAGTCTAAGGTGCTTTCCTATTAGTGAATAGGAAATAGTGAATAGGTGAATGCAGACTGACCAAAGGCAAGAGAAATCCTTGCTTACTGAGAGGCCATCTGAAGAGTCCCACTGAGTCTTTTATAACATTTTTGCCATGATATTTTTTCTTTTTCAAGAGTCTGAAGACAAATGCAGACACACACACAAAAAAAGAAGAAGTGGGGAATAATGTGTACATTATCAACTTAACTTCACTTGTGGCATATCTGAACAGCTGTCTCCCACACAAAGTGTTATTCTTCTTAGTGTTTGCCAAAAAGAGAAAGAAAAGCCAGTGGTATTAATGTGTATAGCATTCTAGATTTCCCTGGCACTATAGCAGAACAAAGAAATAAAAAGGTGGTGCAAAAAAGGAAAAAAGTTACCCCAAAGCAGGTTGTTTGCTTGCTAACAGAAGTGTCAGCAATTTTTTCCTGACATAGTCACATTGAACAATACAGAAGTAAAACCAGTAAAGCACATGACAAGAAAGATCAAACTGTGTCTATGTCTCCAGGATCTTCCTCCCTTTCCTTTACCAACAACCGCAGGATATGAATCACATGCACCAGGGCCACCAAGCCTTAACAGCTGATCTCTGCTCTGCTTTCCTGGAGACGCTCTTTTCAACTTTCTCTGTCAACATGTCATGGGGGAAAGGAAAGCCATGCAAAAATCAAGTCAGAGCTTTCCCAGTGATGAAGCTTTTTTACAAAAAGCAAATGTTTTCCTTTGAATTATTACCATCTGACTTATTTCCATGTTGCAGCTGAAGGCCAGTAGTTTGCAAGTGCAAATACTTAGGGGAAGGAACAGGGGGAGAGGGATCGTTTCCATTTTTACCAGTGTGTAAATCTTGTTTTATGCTGGCTGCAGTCATCCTGATGGACTTGGACTCAGTGAAGGCCCCACTGTTTCATGGCATGAATATGATTTTGGAGTCAATAATGTAAATGTTTTCTTATATTCAACACAAGCAAGGCACAAGAGCAAATAGTCTCTTTTACTGTCAAGGTGATGTTTAAAATAGCTATTAGATGTGCAACTACCCAAAGCTCCAAGCCCCAAAAGGTCCTCATATGTATGTCTACCGTCTAGGTCTTTCCACTGAAAAAGCTGAGAACATATGTAAGTCTCCCTGGACTCATCAACTGTAATACTTCTGGCACAGTTCTTCATCACCCCATCCTCTTCTGCCTATTTGGTTTTTTTCATTGTCTGCCCATATCATCTGATCCTGTAAATACACGGAACTAACTACATTCTATGATTAAAAACAGGAACACTTTCTTTTGCAGTAAGTAAGGTTAATCATGCTCAGAAATGGGCTCTTAATGCAGCATCCCAAATATCTTCCTAGAAAATGTCCTATGGGCCCTAATTATCTCTCTCCAAATAAAAAGGATTGAGTCCAGAGTTTTATATATCTGCTTAGTTTTCAACTGGATTTTTCTGGTGGTTTAAATAAGCATGCTCATTAGCATCTGTCAGCTGCCCAGACTTATTATTTCATTGCTATGTGTTGATTTGACTTTATTAAGACCTACAAGCCTTGATCCTGCCTGCAAGATGGACTCCAGAGCAGGTCTGCTGCAGCAGTTACCGTCATCTGAACAGGCTATGTTAGTGCCCACAGTCAGGTGAAGTCTGCTGCCCTGCCCTGCAGAAGGTTTTTACCTGCAGACTTTTTTCTTTCTTCCATTGACTGACCCCTCAGCTTCTGACTGCTAGAGCACAGTGCCGAAACATTCCCTTTTCTCCAGCTTTTGATGGAAGCTGCCCATTTCTTTCTTCAGCTTAAAAGGAAGAATGGATTCCTGGAATCTGGAAGAGCAGATTAATATGTCTAACAATAAGACAAATCAACCAAACGAGCAGCATATTTATCTCTTTCCCTGTCCTCTTCTCTCTTCCTTCCTCAGCTCTTCCTCCCTTCCTCCCAGGTGAGAAATGCTAATATGCTGTGTAATATAGAAACAGTTTGGTATGTTCTTCGCCTACCCTGGAGCTGATGGTTGTTTGCGACTATGGTATAATTTCTTCTGGAGCTGGTCTCAACATGGTGGCTTCAGCTTTGCAGACATTGTTGTGGAAGAATGGGGAGAAAATATTCCTGTGGCAGCTCATCTTTTTCCAGCTTAGGGAAGAAATTCATAAATAGTTTTTGGTCATGGTTTTATAATTCTTAAATAAGTTTCTAAAGGATTCCTTATGGGAAAGGGTGGCAGACTAGTGAGTGAAAGATCAGTGCTTGGGCCTTCCAGGAGACTGTGCAATGGAAATACTCCCCTAAGAAAGGCTTGCAGAGTGTGAGAACTTTCCTTTCAAATTCCTGTAAAACTTGCTTTTCCTTTCAAATTCTTTTAAAACTTCATCAACCCAAATGGTATCAGAGGGCCTTCCGTGGACTTTAAGTGATACAAGCAATCTCTAGTTGATTCAGTTCTTTCTTTTCCAGTATTTCTCTCCTCCTTGCTTTCTCTGCTCCAGAGGGAGCCTTTCGTTTTCCATCCAGGTCCTGTCAAATACTGTTATGATGCTTCTCAGTTCAGCTCTTGTCTCCCAAGGATTTTGGGTCTGCTCATATTCCGAAGAAGGAAGAGCATCCCAGACTGCCCCCAGCTGCTGGAGTCCCGAGGCAGAGCTGAGGGGTACCGGGAAGGGCACGACCCAAAGGAGCACGCAGGGACCCCGATGCTGTTGGGCAACCAGAGGCACTTGACACCAGGGCCCGTCTGCAGTCTTGCCTTGCAGCCCGCTCAGAGTTACCAGTGACGGCAACAAACTTCTCTTCTCTGGCAGTCAGGCAGCAAAAGGGTCCGGAGCATGTCTTGTGCCAAGGCAGCGCTGAAGAGGTAGACGCTGTTTCCTCGAAAGAAGTAAGAGCGGTTCCCTATCATCTACAAAGGGTTAGCTACAATTTAATCACGCATCTTTCCCCGAGTGACAAATACCCACCAGGAATGATGAGTTAATTCCAGCTTGAGAAGAATTAGCATCCATGTACTTAAGAAAGAAATGCTGAAGCAACAACCTGCTATACCACTTGGCCTGGGACAATGAGACATCAATAATCTCGTATTTTAAGTCCTTTCACCTAGCAATATTTGCAAGCACTGCCCATTAGCCCTCCTCCAGGCCCCCAGTGCCACCTCTAGAAATGATGAAGTAAAATTCAGTTTGAGATCACACTTATTCCTGCATCCAAATCCATCACATATTATAGCCTCTCATGTTAGCACAAACATCCTTTAGAATGAAACTTTCCTATTACCATTTCCATTACAGAATCATTTCATCTGTAATAATTTTCCATCAGAGGCTGGAGAGGAGTCTGCTGCAGCTTTACCTGCTGTTCATACCAGGCACGATTGAGAGATACCATTTTTCTTTGTGTTTGAAACCAACAGGAGGAGGAAAAGGGTCTATAAATACAGACGATCCAGAGTATTTTACATCTAGCAGTATGCTGTGAAGCCCACCTGTAACAAAATAGGAGAGCAGAAGTGTGTGTGTGGCGGGGGGGGGGGGGGCGGCATGAGATTTAGGAAAAAAATCAGAGCAGAATTAATCCTTCAGGCTGAACCGCCTCTGCGGAGTGCAGCTATACAGTCCTGCTGACTTGAAGGGCCATTATTCAAGGGTTAAATGTCACTCAAATCAACCTCATTATGAACTGAGGGATGAGGAGGGGCTCGGGGGAGACACTGCTTTCTTATGCATTTCCAATTGAGCCGCTCTGGCCTGGAGATGACCCGCCGCACAATTTTTAAATTATCTCTGTGCGCGCTCTGCTTGTTTTGGAAATGCTCTAAATAAAAATAATGGACTGTCTTTTAATAAGTCTCATTGTGAAGATTCCACATATCAAACAACGCAGCGCAGCTTGGAGGCAAGCGACGGGCATGTGTGATCTAGCTGGAAGAGAGACAAATGGTGATGGGAGCAACTCCATCTAGGGACCGCTGACAAGAAAATGGCATTCGCAAACTGACACATCTGTCAGGGTGGAGAATATTGGCACCTGTCACGCAATTTCAGTCATGACTTTTAATAAAGCTGCTTTCCCTTAGGTAAAATTGGAACTTGACTGTAATATTAGCTGCAAGCACGTCTTGTTTTCCCCTTCAGAGCTCTTTTGTACGTGAGACGTTTCAAATGAATCTTAAAGCTGAAGTAATGATGTTTACTACTTCTTTCCTTCGCCGCCCCCCCCCCCCCTTCCCTTTCCAAGTCTGGATTTGAAAGAGATGTTGTGCTGAGGTTTTTTTTCTTTGCAAAATGTCTCCCCTTCATCTACCAATACCAGATTTTTTGTATGTGAGTGCGTGTGTGCGCGCGTGTGTGCAGCGCTTTTTCTCTATCACTCTTTTTTTTTTTTTTTCCCTTTTCCTCCTCCTTTTCAGCTGGGCTGTTGTTTGAGTGAATTTAGCCTGGGGAAGCATGTATATCATAAAAACTGGGTTGGGATTTGTTGGCTGTCAGTCAATAAATCAGTCAGAGTTTAATTACCAGGCATGTGATGGGAAGCGGTGACAGGCACCAGGTCTGTTGGATAGCATTTCTTATGGGGCAGCCGCTACTAAAAACAAAAAGTTAGAGAGTATGTGTGCGTGAGTAGACGCCGGATGGGAAGGAGGGGGAGAGACGGAGGGGAGGAGGGGGAGAAGTGGAGAAGGAGGAAGGGGGAAAGGAAAAGTTGAGGAGTCCTGCAGCTGGAATCTACTATTACAAGGAAAAAAAAAAGTTTTGTGTTTTTAAAACAAAGACTACGAGCGTCTGTTTCAGGACAAAAAAATAAGGTCTTTAACTGAAGCGTTCCCATGTTTTGCTTGAAATATGTCAGCATGTTCTGAGTGTCGCCTGATGCCTGTATTAACTTATGTTGCACTAAAGTGCATCCCTTTGTTTAACACTTGCAAACATTTTATCAGAAATATTTTTTTTTTAAAGGAAAGAAAATAACTACAGTTGAGAGAACACATCAGGGAGATCGGGCTGGAAGGAGCTGGAGAACTATTGTATTACAAAATGACATAATGTGTTAAAGGACCTTTCACAAAGTGAGAGTACAGTTTTTTAATAAAATATGAAGGTTATATAACATTCCCAATGAGGAAATCAATAACCTTCTTTTTTTTTTTCTTTTTTTTTTTTTTTCTTTTTCCCCTCCTTCTTCCCTCTTTTTGGAGGTTTTCCAGGATGTCTGACCATGGAAATCATGTACAGTTTTTTTTCAAAGGCAATTCATACTTGACATGGTTTTTATTTTTGACTAGTGATGAGAGATGTCATCTTCTTCCTGTCATATGCCATGAAGCATTATGTGGAGATACCGCAGGATGTTTTGACTGAAAAGATGCTCTATTTTCTTTTAACTATTCTCCTGTGGTGTGTCTCAGTGTGTGTTTCAGAAATCTTTTGTCCACTTTAAGGCATTATGGGTAACGGACACAAAAGTCTCTGGCTTGAGGTAGTGTAGCTGCTCCTCTCCTGGCAAAGCATTTGTCTGTGAACGCAAGGGAGCACAAGGGATTTGTGAGAAGAGGAAGAAAATGTTCGGCAGAAGAAGAGCTAGTTACAAGTGGACTTCAGCTGGTGAAAATTTAGCTGAAAAAACATAATGGTTCAAATTTCATAGAAAGGTCTCCACACAAAAAAATGTCAGCTTGAATAGGGAACTTTGCTTTATTTAGACATCTAATTTAAACACTGCCTTTATTCAAAAATAAGAAAAAACCCGTTTGCTTGGTTGGGTGGACTCCCATGCCAACAGCCTGTTTATCTCCTCGTCAGGTAGCTCCACAGCTGCCTCTGTGGCTTCATCTATGCAATTCTGGATGCCCAGCAGGATCTCCCGGAATTCACCTGCAGGACCTCATCCCATCTATTCTTTAAATTGCTCCTGTCATGTCCAGCTGACTGTATGTAAACTTCCTGTCATTTCCCCCCTACCCTCTGTCAACTTTTCTCACTGCTCTTCGATGGCAAACTCCTTGGAGCAGAAATCTTCCTTCTTGAATGCTTGGCAAGTGCCTAGCGTACAGTGGGGACTACTATAAATGTGTAATGGTAACTCTAGACCTTACACTGTGTACATATTCAAACCATATGGGGTACAATATCCAGACCTGAGTTGCGGAAGCCATCTCTCAATTGCATTCGCAGAGGGTCGGAAGAGGGAAAGGTTGGAGGGCAAGAAAGTAAGTTGTAGGTGGGAGGGGATACAGTCATATGAAGACTTGCATTCAATTAAAACTTTTGTGAATATTCCCCCTTTAATGAGCTTCCCTCCCCCTTTCCTTCCCTTATCCTCTGATTGTGGTCTGGAGATTTTGCAGCAGAGAAAAGCAGTTTTGAAATTCGTGCCTTGTTCCCACTCACACGAACCACCAGCAGCACTAGGTTGATCAGTCAGAAAAGGCCTCAGCCTTAAATGTCTTGTGGATCTAAAGAGAAATAAATATACTTATTTAAAGCTGCTTCTCGGAGGTGCTTGCTCCATTCCCTAACCCTGCCTCGGCTATTTTGTAAGTCCAAGATCAGATTTTCTCACAGACTACTGGAAGGTCCCATTGTGTCCTTCCAGGGTTAGTTTGTCCAGCATCGGTAAAATTTGTATAAACAGCACAATGGTTAAACACTTGTTAAACGGAACCCACGGCGGCAGCAGCACCTTGGGGCTGGTAGGAATTCAGCTGGGCCCTGCAGGGCATCCCACCAACTCCTGCCATCGGGGCCCTCCGCCTGCCCCCAACGGCAGGCGATTTCATGACACCGAGTTTGCCCTGCATGGGCCGGCCTCCCTAAACCTCAGTGCCATGTCCAGGCCTGAAGAAAGAGAGTCAAAAAGACTCCAGTGCCCGACGGCGTGTAAGGCTGGCCGACCTCCATGCCAAATGTTCTCCGGCAGCAGTGCAGGATATCCGCTTGACGCCAGTGGTGGCTGAGAAACAAGGAATCAGGGAAACAGTTTCATAACTGGTTTAATCTCCTTCTACACACCAAAGCTACATGGAAACCCATTGGGGCTGAAGCCTTAAGGCTTGCCTTAACACAGAAATAATAACAGGACACAGAGCAGATCGCTTCTGTAGTTGTAAGTCAGAATCCGCCTCCTGAATGAGTCACTCTGGCTATTAATGCAATGTAAGAATGTCAAATTATTGTAATCTTTGTCAGAGGTCAACCTACATTAGAACAGCAGCTCAACAGACATTGGATAAATACCTCTTAATAATATAGGAAAGCTGCTTTTTTTTGCTGCCGATAATTAACTTTACTCTCCAAACACTTGTCTCTGCCCTGCTGCTCTCCTCCTTGGGTGAGCATGAGCGCCGGGCTCTCCAGCGTGGAGTTCAGCTTCATCGCAGACCCACGTGGAAGCACTGGTAGCATCTCTGCAGGCTTCGCAGGATCAGTGCCTCTAGGTTTGGTTCATGAGGTTTTACACCTCCCATCTTCAGCTATGAGTTTTGGAATAAAATCCTTTCAATACAATTAACATTTTAACTAGCTTTAAATCACAATCAGGAATTTTCCTGGATTTCCACAGAAAAAATTTGAATGCCCAAGACTACTCAAGTTTTGTTTACCAGAAAATCACTCGTGCCTCCAAATGTCAGAAAAAGTTTACTCATGCCAAGTAACTTCTTAGTTGTCCAGACCCATTAGCGCTAAATCTGTGGAGCAAACTATAACAGTTTGTCACAAGTAGCAGGGAGGTTTGGATGTAGTAATCCAGTCCAACCCTGCCTCTGTGAGACTGAAGTGGAAGTGAACCAGACACAAAATTAGAAGCAGGTAAACTTTCCCTATCACCCCATTTAGCTGCAAATGTTGTTCTCTATTCTTGATAGCCCGAGGAAATGCAGTCCTGGCCTGCTTTTTTGTACTTTCCTTTGATACCTACTTGTCATATTCAAAGGAAAAGGAATGTCTGATACATCCTGCATATGGGCCAAAGGCTTCCTTAAAACAGCTTTACCCTCAAAGTATGTCTTGCACAGATCTGTGAGCCAAAGGACCTGACCCCTGAACTGAAGTACTGGTGCTAAGAGAATAGATTAAGGGGCCCAAGTCCCATCTCCCGGATTTCCCTCTAACCAAGCGCGTTAATTGATATTTATTTAGGGAAGTGTGCGATGGCCTCTAGTGGTGCACGCTGTCGGTAAACACAGAAACATCACAGCTTCTCTTCTCTGTTTTTTGAGTGACGCTGGAAGAAAAGTGTTCTGGACATACTGACACCGGTATATTGTTGCCGTATGAGTAACAAGCCAGCCCAGTGACAGACGGGCCTGCTCCATTTGTAGCACTCTCCTTCCTCTCTCCTCCATGCTCCAAGGAGGAGGGTGCACACACAGCGCACGCTGGGAGCAAGTGCAGAAATTGATATTTAGCAGTGACACATTATGTACTACAGATTTCCTGAGAACGCATCGCCGTGTTCCTGCGTCCAGCATCAGGGAATGACAACAGACTGACTTCATCATGGTTTTCTTTTCCTGCTACCCACCAGGCACAAGCCATGCTCAGAAACAAAAATCTTGATTTGGTTCTTTTCTGCTGTAGGGTTTTTTTCCCCCCCTTTATCATGATATATTGATTGCATCAGCAGATCAAGACCGTGACAGGAGAACCAAGACTATGGGACATTTCCTCCTAGCAATGAGGTGGACTGAACCTCAACAGCACAAACATGCCGAGGCTTCTTGCTGCGAGTGCAGCCTCTGCCATTACTACGGTGAACGTGATAGCCATTAACTAATCGTCATCAGAAAAAATATAGCGCTCTCTCCCTCCTCCACTGCACACTGAGGCACATACCATATAAACATCATAAAGGACACAGCGAGAGAGAAAAAACACACTAGAGGCCATACTAAACCACATATAACCCTGATTTGAGAAGAGACTGTTATTCAAAGCAGTGAAAGCTTTCATATACTGTATGGCCAGAGAGTCGGATGTTTTCTCAACAGTTTCCTAAGCAATAATACATAGATAAAGAGGCTGGAATCTGCCATCCCCTTTATAACATATGCACGTCTATTTATGAAGACACTTAAGCATGGATTTAGTAAGTCCGAGACAAAGCTCTAGAGGCGGCTGTCTCTTTAAATCCGTCTCCTACCAAGTGAAATTTGTGGCCCTGATGAATGGCAGAGCAGAGTCATCCATAAAAGGGCAGAGGAAAATCACACTCATTTGCATACAGTAATTATTCTCTGAATCAGGCCACCTTTATTGCTGCCAGAAAATCTACTGTCAGCATCGCTCTATAGATCATGTTGGAAAAGCCAGCAGCTGAGGAGCGGGGTGGTGGTTTGGGACCCACTGGCCGGCGCCCCATCCCCGGCCACCCTCGCCGCTGGGGCAGGCTGTGCATCACCTCGCTCCCCGCCCCGGGTACCGACAGGTCCATCTTCTTTCAGGTTAGGTCCTGGGCATCTTCAGCAGCATAGCAGGAGGGTGAATGTTTGCACCCAGATAATACCGAGGTGGTGGGAGCCATGTGGGGTGGCTGGGGAGGTTCCCAGCTGCACTTGGATAGACTGGGTACTTTTTTCACCTTTTTTCCTTCCCACGTGACATCTTCTTTAAAAAAAATAAATGAAGGAGCAACATTGTACAGACGTGGTAGTGTAACATCACCTTATCGGTATGCTGCCTATGCTCATGCTCCTGTTTGCCTCTACATCAGTGAGCACTGGCAGATTAAAAAAAGCGATAGTTGACTGGCATTTCAGCCTGCTGGCAGGAGAAGTAATGGGAGAAAGGGCATAGCCAGGGACGGCAGAGACAAAAACCAACGGGAACCCTGAATCAGCAAATGAGCAAAGATCAGTGGGGCCAGATTCTCATCACAGCACAAACGAACATGGCTCCAGTCTGGGAATCCTCTCAGGTCTCTCTGGTCTTCCCCTGCTGTGATCCAGCAGGACGGCCACAACACACAGCGTGGAAATAGAGCTTATTTGGGTACCCTCAGGTAGCTTTAGGAGCAGCACCTTCCCATCCATGTATGTCTGTCTACTTGTCATGCTACCAAGGAACTGAAGTCTGTTATAAGCTCCATAGCAAGTATGTTGTTGGCATCAATCCAGTTGTGATCACACTTCTTGTGATACCAAAACTTGACATGCAGAAAACATGCACTTTCAGTAATGAATCACAAAGATGAGAGCAGTTTGGAGCTGGAAGCAATAATAGCAGCTTTGGTGCCAGCGATGCAATTCGCCACACTCTGGAGCAGGGCTCCCAGCTACGACGCAACACAAGTGTTCTCCACTTCTGAGACAGCCAGGAACAGAAGATCGATTGCCCTCATTTTGCAGGACCTGTCCACCGGCTCGGGTGTGTTTGCACAGTAGTTTGAGCATAGGCCCAAACTCACAATCAATCTAAATTCATGTCTGCTGTTCAAGGTGGCTGCAAGTGACCTTAGAGAGTCACTGTGGACATAGGCTTCCCATGAGGGCGAATACAAGGACTTCCCAGAGAGGCATTATGCTATATTCCACACACCCCAAGACATCATCATGTAGCCAATGTTTGGTGGAATATGGAGTCCTTCCTTGAAGGGATGCAATTCTGTGAGCCATAAGGAAAGCAACAATACGAGACTAAATTAAAAATCTAGGAGTCCTGTGTCCAAACACCACAGCCTGCATCTTCTGTTCTGTCCTAGGAGGTCTAGACCTAGAGGCAAAAGGTCTGGGGAATAGGTGGTGACTTTCCAAACACCGTAGTAGAGTTGCTTGCATGTTATGTTAGTGCTAAGTTTTGTTTGTCATTATCAGTGGATACTGCAGGCGCTTGGTATGAGAAAATGGAGTAAGAAGTACACTAGAAGCTTCAGGAGGTGAAAAGTGTTTTAAAACATGACCCAAACAAATCTGACCCCAATTCTGCTATAGACAGAGAATTAGCTGATCGAAACTCTGCCTGACCCCACTGATCATCATTTTTGCTTGGTTGACTGCAAGCATCCTGAAGTTACAATTTTTCTCTACACTCCCAACTTGATTAAGAGACAAACTCATTACCTTTAATCTTGGTTTGATTTGTGATCTAACCAAACAGTTTCGGCTTCCAAACAGCCACAAACAGCCTAAAAGCATTCTTCCACCATTTTTTAGTTAAGCCAAAATGAAAACTTCATGATACAACACAATGGCTTTTCAATGTTTTCAGCAGATACTTTCAGCATTATCATACTACCCAGTCACGGAGTTACTGAAGGTCTGCTTAAGTAAAGATGTTTTTTTAACCAACCAGAGCTCCTGAGCTCTCATGGATTTTGTTAGCAAACAGTGTTTTATGCTTCAGATCTATAGCAAAAAATTCAGTCAAAGCTGGACCTAGTTTTTTCCCAGTAAGTTAGAGGTGATAGAAAGCCATTTTGAGTTAGACAGTATTTGCTGTGCTCAGGTATATAAAAATTAGCATTAAAATGTCTGCAACCTACCAAGGCTTCATGAATCTTCATTGGCCTATTTAAAACAGACTGTAGTTCACAGTCCTGTTTCCAGAGCAGACATCTGTCCACATCAAGTCCACAGGCACCATCAGCACTAATTTGTTCCTTTGCCCCTTGTCTGATTCCTCCGGAAGGGAGTATAGCATGCCAGAGGGAGCGACCTAGTCCAACGCAAATTTGTGCTGACCAGAACACATCCTGCCATGTGCGTGAGAGAGGTGTTTCTCTCTATGAGGCTGGCAATAGGGTATTTTGCAAACATTAGATTAACTTAAATAAGGAGCAGCAGAAAGAGAAAGAAAAAGAAAAGGGAAAAAAGAGAGAGAGAAGGGAAGTCAACATTGCTGAACAGTGATACTTCACCTTGCCTAAAGCTCTGTCAAAGTACCTGACCCCTGATAGATCTAAAGTAAAGTCATTTAAATGATGTAACCGGTATAAATTTTTTTTTTTTTTAAGCAAGCAGCACCAGCTCATGGCTTTGCAGTTTATTAGAGAACAAAACTGCCGATATTGGCTTGCTCAGATGAGCACTTATAAAACCACACCGATATAAGTGTTTGCATTCCTCTTCGGGTAAAAATTTGTCAGAGAAGAAAGGCATTAAACCTGTCACCTCAGATAAAGATCAGATGTTTGATTTCAAACAGAAGAAAGCAAACACTCCACTATAGGCTCCATTAACCCCTTGAGTACCCCACGGAAACTGCAGGATGGGATGGGCAGCTGGTGCTGCCCACGACGCTCGCCACTGCCTCGCAGCCGCTGAGTTTCCTTGGGGAACAAGACGCCTACATGCTATTCCCTTCCTTTCCTTTCTCACCATCTCTCCAGTATTTGCGAAGAGGAGTGCATTGGCTGCCTGCAGAAAGTGGGGCTGTTCAAAACAGAAACAAGGTTAGAGACTTGTTTAAGGTCCTGGTGCCACTGCTGGGTCTACCTTTTTTTTAAAATGTGCTTTCAGGTCATCTGAAGGGGAAGCAGTGCTCGGATCCTCTCCACTGAAGTGAGAGACCTAGAGTATTTTAGAGATCTCTCTGTCATTTCTCTGACAACAAGAAATTGCACTTTTTGTCTGTACCCCTTTCCCCCTTAGCCATATGTCCGTGCTACAGCTGTTGAAAATGTCCACCGGAGTGACATTACGTCCTGAATTAAAAGTGTGTGGCAAATCTACCTATTTCAATACCTGAAAGCAAGCTGAAACCTTCCCATAGCTAACTGGCTTAGAGTGAAGTGAATAAACTTTACTGAAGAAAAAGGAGATAAGAAGAAATGGCAGAAATCAACCTCCTGTTTCTAAACACCTTCATGCATAAGTCAGGGGTTAAATCACATGAAAGAGGGGTGTAATAAGAAGTGCTAATAAATATTTTCATCTGGAGAATCCAATCCGTGCAAGACTAGGAATGTAACTATAAGGCAAACTTTTATGGTCTGCAGTTCGAGGCAGATCGCGTGGAACATTTGGAAGCATGTGAGATCATGCCACACAAGTGTTTGCTATATTAATCAAACAGCACAATAGTTGCCTGGATACCCACATCATTTCATCAGCTGTGGTGGCCTGTTACCAGTTTTCAGAAAATGAAATGTGACCCCTGAGGACTGTAATTGGGTGAGTATAGTAATTTAGGAACGTTCAGGGGATCTGGAAAATCTGTCCAGCCAATTCGCTTACAGCCAGCCATGGCAGAAGGATATTTCAGCACCGAAGAATCACGCACGGTGCCTGTTATCAGTGCTGATACTCAGTACCTTCCCCTTGCCTGTTTGCTGCTCGGTGCCAGTTACGATGAACTCCAGAGTCCTAATGAGCCTAGAGATAATTTTGTTTAACGAAGGATTAAGGCTGTGCCTTAGGATACTTGAAAAAAGGATTGAATAAAAAATAAAAGCCAGTTCTGTGCTGGCAGAAACTATGGTGCATTTGCAATACAAACTGCTGTATCCTCTTACACAGAATGTTTGTTGTGACACAACTTGAAACATAAAGGGCAGCGATCTCATATTTTAGCACAGGAGGCAAAAGCCCTTCGGGATTCATCCAAGCTTGTGGCGTTTAGTTTAACCCAGTATAAACTGATGCAGTTTTGAGGCAGGTAAACTGTGTGTGTGTTTTAATTACATCTGGGCTATGTAACCAGTCCAAAGTTCGGGTCAATAGAGTGATGAATTCTCTAGCCACACACTCTTTAATACCGGCTGGGCTGGTTATTAATTTTATTTATTTTTACTGTTAAAGACCTATATAATTTGTAGCTTTGATCGTCTGTTTTTTAAAAGCTCAGAAAAGTTCACACACTTTAATCAATTTATTTTCTTGGTATAATAAACTTATTGTGTGCCGGTTTTGTAATTTATACATGGTGCAATTGTTTACAAATCTCTTATTTATTCTATTTCTAACAGGTTATCAGGCTTCCTATTTCTGTGGCACCAGATTGCATTAGATGCATGATATAGGAATACTAAAGGGCAGAAGAAGACCATATGCTCTATCATAGGCTGCCTTTTAATCCCTGAAATACCAAATCATCAGCCTAATCCTTCCAGTCTGCTCAAGAGTGGTCTGTTATAACCCTGGAACTGGGATGGAGGACAAAAGAAGGCACAGAGCCAGAACTTCTGCTAATGTAAATCAGTGCATTTCCACTGACTTCAGCGATAACATCTTTGACACCAGCTGAGGTTATACCCCAGATTGTTCAGCTCAGTGGTGTTGAAAGAAAAGGTGGGCTTCTCAGAGCCTGTTTTCCAGGTCAAACACTGGTAGCACGTTATGCAGGGGGTAAACCAAACCATCTGAACTGTTCTGAACACTGCTAGATGTATATTGTTGTAATAGGGTTGTAAAAATTTAATATGCTTTTCTGTCCTCTAAGGTCTTTTGTAAACTCTTTCAAGCAGAGTGCATCCTCCATATTATATGAAGGCAGCAAAAGCGGCTATATTCCATGTTTTGATTAGTACTCATCTAAGAAGCTTGCTTCAAGATGGTTTTGGACTGCTACTGTTCGGATTGTTAGGAGGCTTTTCAATTGTTCCTTTGAGTGTTGCCACTCAGCTGGCAAATGCTCCAGCAAGCATGGCTGGACTTTTTAATTCTACTGCCAGAAATTACGTCCTTCTATGATAATTCCAGCTGCAGTCAATGTCCTTTTGCCATTCCCTTGGCAAATTACTCAGGAAATTTGTAGTTGGTTATCTTAAGGGTAGCCGCCTTCTCTGAAGTTTTCAATGATCATTGCAGATGTTCATTTGTGCTTCTGCAATACTTGGTACCATTCTCAAGAAGATATCCTATCACACATGGTAGCATTTCAAACCAGTTTAGGCTGATTCAGTGGGGAGGCTGTGTCTAGGAGTATTTCAAAAGGATCAGTATCAGGCTGCGGAGACTCTACAAGTGCAACTTTTCACTTTGAAAAGTTGCTTCTTCTCATTCAAGGCTCACTGATAGCATTCAAGAGGGAATTAAGTGGTACACTGATGCTGTACATGATTAGCAGCATGGCTGTGGGATGAGAATGGTTGTATATGGGATAAATTTAAGATGACAAATTTGCGTGTAAAACAAGCGGCTCTTGTCAAAAGGAAGAAATCCGTGAAGAACTGTCCACCTGATGACAGGTTGCCTAGCCTATCCATGACAGCTAACACAACTTTAAATAGTCTGTGACAGTGTATTTTAAAATGTTTTGGGAACGTATTAATAAAAATTACTTAAGCTTTTGGTATGAAACATCTTGTTGGTGAGCCTTCTGAGAAACAGCTGGGGAACAGAAAACCTGCCTCTTTAACTGATTTTGTAAATATTCCCAGCTTCCATACTGTATGTTATTTTATTGATATACCCGCAGTCCTGAAGGCAGATTTCACTGAAACAAGCCTTTCTTACCCCTAAGAAAAAAAGAAAAAAATGGAACAAGAAGATGGGTACATAATACATGGCCCCGCTGAGGCAGACATTCCTACAGTTATTCAGAGGTTTCTGCAAAACAATATTTAGTATTCTCTGTACTGAAGAAGAAAAAGACTAAATTTGAAACATCTCTCTACTCACTTCTATGCACCAAGAACATTCCAGCCTTGATGCATGGTACTCCAAAAGTGAAGAAAACATTATATGGGTAACAACAACAACAAAAGCCTAGAAGCTACTGAAACTTACGCTGATCAAATAAATACTCCTATTAATGTAGTGCCCAAAATAAAAAAAGCTAATAGAAAAATAGTGGAGGGGTGGGGAGGGAAGGAAAGATATATTTATTACATTGCAGTAGGAGCGAGGTGGAAGAAAAAAATCCTAATGATTTTGTGATTTTACTTTTTTTCTTCTTTAGATAAATTTCCAATGAAGAGGCTATGGTCTTGAAAAATTTGCTTTTCAGAACAATGCTTTGAACATCTGTATTCATTTTAGCCAGTGAATTACTTATGAACTGTTTGCTGAATGTGCTGGATATTTGTGAGTCAATATTTGCACAGATTATTTGATCCCCCCCAAAGTCATATGGCATTATGTTAGTAGCTTCATGCAAGACCTCCATGTAACAACATAAATTAGAAATCGTTTCCTAAAAATGATTGTAGGCAGAAAAAAATCACCAGCTTGAAAGTTTGCAAGAAAAAATGGCCACAGATTCATGAATCTTGGGAAATTTTGCAAAGACCTTTTGAAATATATTTTCCTCTATTTAGACATATATAAGTTGTCATCACAGTAGTTAAAATTAGAAGTTCTTGTTGAGTTTATGTTGTGAAAATGGACTTCTAAGTCACAAAACTATGTGACCCAAAGCAAATTAAGGCTTCTTCCCACTTAAACTGTACAACAGTATAACTTTGCAAATGCTAATTGGAAACTAGATTTTTGGATGCTCAATGTAAGCCCTTTAATAGACCTGATTTTCAAAAATCATTGCACACTAAAAATCAGATCCTTTGTAAAAGCCCCAAGTTAGGTGTCAAAGGGTAAGGACATAGAAAAATTCAGTTCTGTAAATATTACCATTCAATCTCCTGGTGATTCATTAATAGCAGTCTGTGTTTTCTATTTGTTTATATAAGTATATATAGATATGTATATTTATGTATGAGTGTGTACATATGTCCATATTTGTGTGTTGGGGGTATATATAAAATTAATTTTGTGGCTGACAGAATTTTGTTATCAGAAGAAGGAGCCCAGCTGGTCACAGAGAAGTTTCATGTGGTGAGACTTTCCCACAAGGCCTTGTCAATGCAAGAGCAGCATTAAATATAGATACAACACATATAAAGGACCAGAAAAGCTTCCTAAGTAATGCCATCCAGGTCGTTGCTATTCTTGACCCATATGTCTTAGAGTTCTGTTCATAAATGTATTGACCTTCTTCTTAAATCCAGCTACATTTCTGATTAGTGTCTGTCTGTTCAGAGCCTCATCTCTCTGATGACTAGAAGTCTTCTGAAAATATCTGGGCTATGTTTATTTATGCCTAGATTTATATTAATTTGTTCTTGTCCCAACAGCATATGTATCTTGATCATCTTTCAAGCATGCATAGCAAATGCATTTTGGGGGCATCGGGGTTTTTTTTTATTTTGATAAGACCTCAAAGGTTACAAAAGTGCAACTACAAGAAGCTCACAACTCATATAATCTGTGATTTGTTCCATGTTTTCTAACCAATTTTTACGTAGAGAAAGTTGCAAGGAAACTCTGAGCAATACAATGCAACAGTATCCTACCACACATGGGCAATGCAGAAATATCTAAATGAATAAAAAGGATATAACCAACCTGGTGATTTGCTCAAATTAATTTGCCCTGCTTGAGAGCAAATAACCCCTTTGCTGTCCCCCACAAACGCCCTTTGTATGGAGGTGATGCCCGCAGACGATAAGGTCCGGTGGCCTGCGTCGTTTGTTCCATAAGGCTACGCGAACCTCCCTTAGCCCAGTAAGAGGTGAAACATCCATCCTCGCTCCATTTCAGCTGGCCCTCATTTCTGCAGCACATTGATCCTCTGATGGGTTCCTCAAAGCTCTTGCTTCATCTCTCTATCTTAGCCACTTTCATCTGTTCTAATAGTAATTTGCACTGCATTTCCTTAGTGGCTTGCCAGAGTGCAGGATCCTATACTTAAGAACAGTCCCTCTCTGTGCCCTGACAAATGTCCTTCCAGTTTGCCTGCAGCTGGAGCAACACGCTCACTCAGAGACCAGCTGGTCCTCTCCCCACTCTGTATTCCAGCCCATCCAGGAGTCTGGGTAGAGTTCACCATTTTATATTGATGACTCTTATTCCTTCAGAAAAATCTGTTGAGTGCAAAGACAGGCCTATTTCCCTGTCATTCAGATGCATCCAGACCAAGCTAAAACGCTCTCTGACTCTCTTACTGCATCTCCTTTCAATGTCTACTTTCACCAAAGCCTGGATTACCAGCAGACTCTGAAGGATTAACAACAAATAATGAATAAAACCAGTAATTAAAATGTTATTGTAGCCAAATTTTTGGATGTCAGAATCTCAGACTTCTGACATTTCAGAATTTAAGGAAATATAAGCTGAGGAGGGAAGTGGTAAACAAGAAGTACTTTGATTGTTTAAGCCCTTGGCACTGGAGAGCTTTTAGTGTGATGCTTTGGCCAGACCAGCATCATTCCGAGGGTGATCTTCTACCTCGGTTCCTGCTGAAGTTGTTTGGCCATAAGTGGGGGGGGGAAGAGTTTCCTCTCTTTTCCAGATGTGGACAAATTACCGGAGAAGTGAATACACCACAGACCATAAAGTATTCCCCTCCCTTCCTTAGTGTCACCTCTGATGCGATCGGGCTAACTAATTCACTCTGAACATCCATTATTACACTGATGAGGTCTGACTGGCTGCCCTTACTGATTGACAAGAAAAAATGAGCCTTCTGAATATGATTCTAATCTATATTCCAGGCAAAGAAAAAAAAAAACCGCAAGAGGAAAAAATTAATTCTGTCTCTTTAAATTTTAGAAATTACGACAATTATGCCTCCAGGTTTTTAATTTTCAATTTACAGATGTGGGGAAATACACTGAGTCACTTGACCTCTCTAAGAAGCAGTCTTGTCCTAGCATCCTCATAGGTATCTGTGTCCATCTGGCAGAGATACTGTAATTCAAATCTCAAACTACAACTGACTGCTGAGCTCTGAGCTGTGCTGCTTTCATGCGTTCTGTCATTTCCCCCTCCCTAACTTCAAAAGACTTAGAAAAATGCAAAGGGAACAATATCATATGGTGAATTCTGTTTATGTGGCATGGCTTAGTCATCCTTATTTACATCACCCTGCCACCTAAACAGACCTATTCACAATGCATAGCTGTCACTCAGGCTGAACCTTAGATTACCGTTAATGTTTGCAAAGGGATGGTTATGCAACTCTACACAACAGTACATCAAATACAGAGCCCGAGGCCAATAAAACTCGGTCCGAACTGACCTAAGGATTCTCAGACTTCTGTTCTGCATACTGATGTACCCGATTACGCTAGATGCAAGGATACAACTAACCTCTTAAAAAAAAAAAAGATTAAAAAAAAAAGGCCAACTTGTTTTCACCCAGGCTGTCATTCTTCCCTCATGTTGTCAGATACACCATATACCCAACCTCCATGAAAAGCAGTCAGGCCAGGTTTGCTTGCAATTAGAAGAATGTTTCTTGTTTAATTTCTGTATGAAGTCACCATAGCAATTTTATAGACAGGGAGCTTCGGAGCAGTGGAGTGAAGGACAGGAGATTTAATGAGCAAAGAAGTATCAGTAGAAGAGCAGCTTACCCAACAGCTAGGAGACAAAAATGTAAAGTTTGAAATCAAATTGTTATCATTTACCCGAAGCCCTGGTCTGATTTTCTATCACAATGCCATTCAGTCCCTCCTCCTCACCCTGCCCAAAACAAGCACAGCCATCAACAGCAAGGCAATACAACGGATGGCCTGGAGCAAGCTGAGGCAGTTCCTGGACTGAAAAACCCAAAGCTGACAGAGTTAGCGAGCCGTGCCAGAAGGAGGCACGTTTCCAAAGTTAAATTGTCCCTTCATAGCGCCCAGAACTGTCCCTGGAGGCTGCTGGCACCAAGGAGCAGCCGGCGGACAGCTCTACCACATGGGTCAGGACCTGGCTGGTGCACCTCCATCCTAAAGCTGTGTGAGGAAAAAACGTACGATTTTTATGGCTGCCCATGGGAGAGGATTAGGGAGAGGGGTTTTGTATGTTCCTTTACAAATACCCAGGCAAACTGTCCAAACTACTGACTCATCCAGTCCTGTGATACTCATCACAACAAACTCAGCTGGTCTGTTGAACCCAGAATTCAAAGGCGAGACTTCTTCCTTCACACCCAGCCCCAGCAGCAATAAAGGATGAGTGGTGACATCAGGCTCAACTCTGCAGCCTGACTGCTCGCTAAGGGCCCTGCCCAGATACCATCTAGGACTTATAAAATTAAGTCTTGCTGATGATGCTTAGGAAGAAAGACTCTATGGAGGGTTTTCCAACAAGAGTGTTGTGCATTAACTAATACACTTTATTTCAATTTTGAATGAAACTTTGTACCTGGTGCAGCTAAGGCAAAAAAACTCTTAAAAAACCCTCTTAACCAGTCCTAGGTTAGCTAATCTGTCCTTTCTACTTCAGACTGAGGCCTAGAAGTACTTGCCACTGAGAGGTCACTGCTACTTTTCCAAATGAGATGGTTTCTGAAGATGCTAATGCACAGAAGTTAAGAGGCACAGAAGTTACACTGGTGAGGTTAGACTGATGAGCTAAAGGGGGGATATCAATAAAAATGCTCACAAACGAGACTTACTCTAGCCTGTAAGTCAGGATGGAGGTAAGAGCTGAGTGACCGGGTAATCATTAGACCTAATCACACAGCACACATCTAGACTGCAGTAAGCAAAAGCAGGTTTTTCCATCGTTTTCTTATTTCCATCAGACCTGATGCTCCAAAATGGTAGTTCTAATTATATTACAGTTGTCATAATTTAAGTATACTGTGAGAACCACACAGCCAGCAAATCGGCTTGGGCACAGTAAGTGGGATGTCTATAAAGCTTCTTCTGTACACAAACGTATCCTCCTCTTACTCCTTTAAAACATGTTAAAACGTAGGCAGGGTATATGTCTATAATCCGGCCTATATTCTGCCAAAATCAGTCTGGCGTAGGGGGTTAGAGGATACAAAAAGGGTCAGATCCTCAGCTGTCATGAACCTGAGCTGTGGCAGTTCACCCTAAATGTGGAGCTGGCCCCGAGCAAACTCACCGGACAACAACACGACAGATTTCCAGAAACACAAGCCCGGTCTAAAAACAGAAGTGCATTGCAGAAGTGGAGAAGAAGTGACTGGGTGGAAGAGGAGAGCAGGGTTGCAGAGCAGAGGATAGCAGAGCAGGCAGCAGGAAATTCTCAGTAATTTTGACACTGCTGTTGCAAAGAGCTTTCTAGGCAGTTATTTACCAGCCACTCAGAAGTGCATTGTTGTTAATAAGTTATTACTTATATCTCAATAAACTGAGACAACCAGGTAATTACTTAATTAGGTGATTCCCTTCCCCCCTTACTCCTTTCTTCAAAGAGATTTTAATGTGAAAGCCATCTTCTATGTCTCTGTGCAGTAATATACACTTGAGCTTTCAAGCCCATGTGTCATAGAATATAAGAAAAAAGCAACAAAATAATAGAGAGCTGTAATTCCACTGATGGTTTCTGGTGATAAGAAAAGCTGCAGTGGCACGGCTCGAAAGGGTTTGTCACCATAACTCCAGGATCAAATTTCCTCATATTACAGAAAGATGGCAGAAAGAGTCTGCAAAGGAGACTCAAGGAGACATGTAATAAATGCCATGAAAAGAGCAATTCTTTCTGGTAGAAAAGCTTTAACACAGTCACAAAGTGCCTAATCATGGAAGTGCTGAGTGACTTCACCCCCCCTTGAACTTCAGCAGGACTCATGGTGCTCAGCACCTCCTCAACAGAGGCTCAGCACTTCAGAGAATCGGGTCCCGAAGCAGGAGGAAAAATCATTTTCAGAACTACATGTGGCAAGATATAAATTCCTACCTAATAAGATAAATCAGATTTTATTTAAGCATTGGCATACAGAAGAAAGAGATCCCAGACAGGGCGATATATTTAAAACAAACCTTTCATTTTCTCCTCCAGAGTGGAATCCAATGTAAGAGCCATTTTGACAGTTTGAGAGGGATTTAACTGGCTCTAGCTTGTGCTAGCCTTCTGCACAGGGGTGAATCACAACCTTCACAAAACACTTCATACATGTGAAGGGCCACAGCTCAGGCAAATTAAAGGTAAATAGCATCAGAGCATGTAAAAACAGATTTTTTGCAATAAAGACTATTTCTTGGCCATGGGTTCAACCTCTGCCTAATTATTTCATGGTAAGACTTTTCTACAACAAAGTCACAAGTTGTTTTGTTGGTTTTTTCCTAAACTTCTGTAAAGATCAAAACCAGCCTAAGACAAAGATCACATCTGAGAGTAGCCTGTGGATGGGAAGGAGGTAGCATACGGAGGAAATGGTCCTAAGGATCTCAAACTCCTTTTCAGTCTCCCCACAGACAGCATACAAATTATACCCAAGTTCCTTTACAGTGAAGCAGGATGCTCCAGGGAAGTCCAGCCTGAGCAAAGCTTATCTCTTTCCCTATTCTCTTTGGAGTGTCAGAACAAGCGATCTTTGTGCTGCCTTCAGATTTGTAATTTGCTTTTCTAGCTGTCTTTATACAGCTGGGTCAAGCACACCTGTTTATGGCTTAGTTGCTGTATCATGAAATTCAAGGCAGGATCCACAAATGAAAGGTCAAAGCAAGAAGCTTGGAGGAAGAGCATACATACTTGGATCTTCCCCTCAAACTGCCATTGTACTCAAGACATCTATGAACATTTCCTATTACATTTGCTATGCTATACTTCTTCAAGAAGCCATAATTGCAAGGCATCCTAATAAAAAAATTCAAACCCAAAAAGATTTGAAAAGGTAAAAAAAAATAAATCGCCAATTCTGTCACGTTGCAATTCCAGTTACAGAATCAAAGTCAGTGAGTATGTGTAAAATGGTTTCGAGGAGCAGTCTTAGAAGCAGCCATAAGCATTGAGATATTCCAGGTCTCTGGGCCTCTCACAAGTCCCCCATAGGCAGCCATCACAATTAGAGCAAGCTGATACTCATTACAATTTCCTGAGTATGCCAGCAAATGATGTGATAGGGTTTTCACACAAACCTGGAAATAGTCTAGACTCACTCAAAATGTGGCCCAGCGAAGCTATGTCTAAACTAGGGAATATCTGAGAAGCTATAAGCCATGTTGCAACACCATAGCAGGGCAAGAGCTGGGCACACACTCTGTGCCACCTCCATTCTCTCCTTCCCCAAAACATATGAGCTGGACAGCCAGAGGGGTCTAGGGTCTAAGGTCACAAAACAATATGTACAAGCCCAGCAACAGAAAAGCTGCATAAATGAATCTTGATGAGCTTGATTGGGAAGACCTAATAAATACATACATAAATTTTTCTGTTGAACCCTCTAGGAAACTATGTCATTCTTTCCGCTAGCCTCTGTCCTGGGCAGGCATGGAGAACTGTCTGAAGCTGGGATCACATGGCTGGTCCAAACACCTCTGGTTTCTTGGTCATTCAAACCACATGACAGTTTCTGCTCTTTATTATGAGAATTGGAATATTCCCATTTTTTCTCTTCCTCTTTCTGAAAGCTCCTTTGTTTCTCCCCCCCCCCCCCATCATATTCTGAGTATTTCTCTGACTCATGGCAGCTTCCATCTTAGCCCCGTTACTCATCAGTAGAGGGCTGTACCTCAAACTAAGTAAAATAGGCTGCATGTCCCCTTCTATCTTGAAATGCTAGTGTGACTTATGGATACTGGAAATCCATCTTCAGGAGTCACACCTCATTTTCTGGTAATGAGCTGTAGGGTCTATGCACTGGACTGCCTCTCACTGATTGCTAAGGTGCTAACGTTAAAGAATCCGGTATGCCCTATAAAATCACACAGTTGTAAATAGAGAACCTTTCCCACTGAGTTATCTTCATAAATGAAGTTGCTGTAGCAAGCTTTTCCAAGAACTCACGGTCCCACATGCTGTAGTTAAACTGGGATAATGATTTACAGTGTATGAAATAACCTCCTAAAGCTGAACTTTTGGGGTTGCACAAGGGACTGTTCATCCACATTCCAGGTTTGATTGCTCAGAATTTATCTTAATTATAAGGGGTTCAATTAGAGTGAAGAGAGAGGAACTGAGAGAGTGAGAGCGAGCAATATTAGAGCTCTCCACCAAATGACTGACAGTGACATAATGCCATCAAGCAACTAACATGTTGCAGCACAGCGTTTAAGTAGACCCCATTCTTCAGGCAGATCTGAAAGGTTTGCTCAGTTCTGCTGTCTCTTGCAGGTAGCACAATGGGTAAAGAGGCAGACATACGCTCTGCAGACACACAGCTTTACTGTTCCTTGAGTAACTACAGCTATTTAAGCAACAAGACTCCACAAGGCAGAGTGACACTGCGCAATAAAAGCGTGCCTGTGGTGCGCTGCGAGAGAGGATTAGGAAAATAAAAACTCCCTTAACTATCCAGCTCAAGCAGGGGTAAAGCACATCATACCATGTTTTTTCTCAAACAGATTCAGAAAGTTCCCCCAAAAAAGATCTAACGGTGACATGGTCCCATCCAGCATCTCCACCGACTTACTGTCTCAATAGTTCTTTTTTTCATGTTATTGATCAAAAAATGTCTGATTCACCCGACGTTACAAACACAAAGCCCAGATGCCAAAGAGCCTACAAACATCCTGGACACAGAACAGTGAAGTCACAGAGCAGTGGGTAGAGAAGAGGAGGAAAAGACACAGATACAACAGTGAGATCACTCAGTTACTCATCACAGGCACACACTCATGATGTCAGAACATTTTTTACAAAATGTAACCTGGTGAAACAGAAAAGAAACTGTTCTACATTGCCATGGTGATTTTTGAACATATTTTGAGGCTTTTCTCGGTGGTATGAGCACACAAGATTTATACCTCACCGGCAGCATCACCTGAACAGTGTGTACCAGCTGGCCTTCAGCAGTGCCCCCAAAGTGTGTGGGACAGACTGGGAACAGCTGGTGCCGTCCTCATTATTTCCATGGCAGCTGAGGATTCTCCTGCACTCCAAGAATCCTCAGCTGCTGTTTTTACCCTCCCTCCCCTTTTTTGCAAGAGGGTATATATTTCCTTTGAAGAAGCAATGGGGGCTCATAAATTAGACTGAGTTCTCCCTGCAACTGTTTCTCCTCCATTTTTCTGCATACATTTACTCTTGTCATGTCTTTCAGTAGCAACTCATGAGAACAGCACTACTGACTAGGGATGTATTTGTTCATCTACGTAAGAGGAAAACTTCCCTTCTCACTGCAGTTCTGAGTAGGATATCACAGCAGATTTGCCATAGCCATAAATGTGGGCCAGGGCCACATGCAAGGACAGGGAGCCTTGATGGGACTCCATCCTTGTGTCTAAAACCAAGCATGCGCAGAAGAACATGACCGCGGTGAAGTAGAGGGGAGTATGGGTTGGGACGAGTTTACCACCTCACACTAGCAAATAAAACATTCAAAGCACCAAAACATGATACACGGTCCATGACTTTGTGGGGGAGGCTATGCAATTGATTCAAGTCCCTCCAGCTAACAAAACTCACAGGCTCACAGAGAAATTTTCTAATAAACATCTGAAATTAAAGCTCCATTGCTGACAGCAAAATTACAATTTACAGTTTCAAGATGCATTCAATTCTAGTTACCCAAAGACAAAGAAGACAAGAAAAATAAAATAAATCTGGAAAGAAAAGGAAGGACTTCAAATTTACATCAAATCTTAATCCAATAATCTGCCTTTAATTACCCATAGCAGACTCTCTCCTAAAGTGATCGGTTTTGCCTCAGATCTCCAAATCTTTTGGCCCAAAGCCAAATGGATAAGTGCTTTATCACTTGAGGCTGGGAGAGCATCCGTGTCTGCAGGCTCAGTGAGAACATTAATAGCTGGTATGCTTGGCTGCCATCGTGGATTTGGTTTAATCCACTGAGAGTCTTTTTACATCTTTGACTCTGTTTCATGCTTTGAACCAGTGGTAAGGTTTTACTGGATTACTCCGTTTCTCAGGACAGAAAGAGTATTGTTCTTTAGCCAACTTCTGGAAGTTCACACTTTACCCTGTCTGCATTTTTCTTCTATTTGTGTACCCTTTGTCTGATACTGGAAAACTCACCAATGGTGAAAAATTTAGCAAAGGAGAAGGAGCAACAAGGATGCCTACTTTTGGGCATTTTTACTTAAGTTTTTTGTGTCCGAGCCACCTGATATATTAGTAGTGGTTAATGATGTGGCAGACGAAAAAAGTTCTTAAAGGTAGTCCCTTCATTGTCTTCTCTTTCATGGTAACGCAGGTAGTGTTACTTTTTCTTGGCTCTCCACCCCACACCCTGGCTGCTGCTATGTATCTGAACTCCCTTCCTCAACGTCTCAAGACATGAAAGTTTTCACTCCAGATAAAGCTTTCTCCTAGATACTAGTGGTTGCTAGTGATTGTCTTGCCACCAACAGGATCTTGCTCTTTAAATGACTCTTCTAGGTTGGACAGGGAGCAAAAGGCTCTGCCATACTTCAAACCCAAGGTGACTAGATTCAACTCCTGCAGCAGAGGAATCCAGGGCCATTTTCTGGCATGGTTCTGGTAGTGTGAAGACAGCTCTGAAAAGTATCAGAGTGTATGGGTGGGAAGGCAAGAACCTTGTTACTGCTTGCTGGGAAGCCTGTCCTTCCCATATCAAGACAGACTCCGAGGGAAATATAGCTTCAGAAGCCAGTAAAACCACCTGATCATATGCGGGAGCTATGCAGACTTTCCCTTTAGGGAAAGAATGTGAAAGCAGCAACACTACTTGCTGCTGGGAATCCTTGCAAGACGCGCACAAACAGCAGTCTGTTGTAAAAGCATCACTCACAAACATGCCAGAAACCTACGTTTATTGGATCAAGTCACATGCATCGGAATAACAATTCCAACAATTACAGTCCTGTCCTGTCTCTCTGTGTTGACATCAGCAGTTAATGCTATAGGCTGCTTTCTCCTCCTCTGCTGATAAATCAAAGAAACATAAAAACCGCTGTTGTCAAAAATGGAACCAGTAAACAAAACACAAAGTTAAGATGAGAATTAACCAAACTCTAGGATGGGCTGCAGCAGAGTGACCTCCTTTAATAACCAGTGTCTCAGAATGGTCAATGCCTGTTTCAACACAGACCCATTTCTATGGCCTCAGAACAGCTGCTGGCAACAGGCAATTAATTGTGGTGGAAAAAAGAATTGGTAGGACTGGAAGAAAATAGTTTCTGCTCTCTACTGTGCTACCAACACCTTCTGCATTGCCTTTTTTCAAGAGTTTGCTTTGTAAAAAGGGGAGTGATAACACTTACCTATTTAATACAAGTAAACCTGACAAGCCTAATTTGCATATATACACTTTTTTAGTGCATGCTTTTCATTTAATACTGCCAATAGAGCCTTTAGTGTAGACAGAAATCAGAATCAGTATTTGTGAAATACTGAGATCCCAAACTCAGAAGATGCTATACAGAAAAATCACAAACTGTATTTATGCTGCTATGTGGATATTGTTGACAACAATGAATCAATTATTCTTTCATATTTCAAAATATTTATAAACTAACTGCACAATTCTTGAGTTTTTCCATCTGTAAATCACAGAACAAGTGCTAACAAAGCCAGTGTGTTTCAAAAAAATTACTAGCACATCAGGTAAGTCCAGAGCCAAAGTTGTCCTTTCCTAACTGGGTCTCCTCTAGCAAAGGAGATCTTCATCCTTACTTCAGAAAATGTGTTGGCCAGAAAAGGAGTCACTGATTGTAAACTGCCTCTTATTGTCAAATTTCTCCTCACTAGTAAAAGACCTTCTACCAGTAATCTGTGATGAAACAGCACTCTAAATAAATCAAGGCAACCCCAAGCTTTTTGATTGAACTGGCTTTCACCTGCTGTTTTTGTTCTCCTTTGACCATCATTGTTCATGCAATGTTTTCCACATCCAAATCTGAAGCACATCAACTACTGCACCTCCTGCCTATGTTGTTTCATCAAGTTCTCCAGGTATCTCCCTTCTTTTCACTTCCCTTTTCCAGTGCATCTGTGCACTACCAAATGCATTTGGCATTCAACTCCAAATATTATTCTATTTTCAAGGTTATTATTATATTGCAGGTAAGGCATATGTTCATATCCAGTGTACTGAACGCCACACCAATACTCAAGCAGCAGCATGAGTTGGTCAGACCATGGATGAGATGCAGGAAACAGTCTGAAGAGATTAATCATCACAGAAGATAATTGAGACTCAATTCTAATACAGATCAGTAGTAACATTTTTCTTAGTGAACAGATGCACACCAAAATAAGATCAACAGAGATGAGATCAGAATTGGATCGTGGTAATACGCATGCAAGTTATAGCACAGTTTCTTAAACCTAGTGTTATTTGTCTCCCAGGGTAGAGCAGATGTACTTTCTGAGTATCCTGACTTGAGGGATGTTTCTAAGAAAGGACATGGGTTATATTGTGAGCGCTGTAGAAAGAACTATAGTGTAAAGCACTGTAGCATGCAGAGGGTAGTACTAGAACATACTGTTATGGTTCGCTGTACCTGTAAAATTCATGAAATTATTGGCTTCTTTCAGCTGCAGTACAGTACTTTTACAGTAATTTGTCACTCTGTTTTCAGCAGGGATAATGGACCATGCCTTTTTCTAGGAGCACATTATTTGGCCACTGGCAGCTCTTTATATTTGCCATGAGATCCCCAGTAACTACATGTTCCCCCTCACCCTCCCTCCACGGGACACTGCAGGCAATAATAGATCTGTGGGATTAACGTTTCTTTACCAGAAGTTAATGGCATCTGTGATTATTAGTGTTAATTGGCCTGGCTATGTCAAGTGTGCCCGTACTGTTCCTTTCAATATGCTATTCCTCCACTTCTGCCTGCGCACAATAATGTGACCTCACTGCAGCCAAAATCAGCTAGAAAAATACCACAGCCATTGCTCCTCCCTATCTCACCTGACACTGCTTAATATTGTCATTTTTATATGGCCAGCATCTAGGAATCCAGTAATAACCTTTTCTATGTCTGAAGATAAATGTGATGTAAAAATGAATGAAAAGGAAGATCAGGGAAAAAGCCCCTTCTGACCTGAGGGCTGATATTTTTCAGCTTTAATGTTCTCTTCTACCTACACCATAACATCAGTGATGAAACTACTCTTTTTCCTCTTATTTGAAAACCCTAACATGCTATTGGCATTATTTTCCATGAGAAATGATAAGTCATTAGAATTAGGAAGGAAATTGTTTTCCTGTCTGGTGACACGTTGAGAGATTTTAAAATTTTTCTCTGTTCTGCAGTGCAACAAACCCAAAACATTTCTACACTCCTCATGAGAAAAGCAGGGTGATTTTTGCTCCAGAACAGCCAATGATGTGGAGACTTGGCATCCTTCTAACATACACTAACGTGGACAGCAGGGACTGAACCTCTTCCTCTCACAGCCCCTGTTAAAGCTATATTCTCCACAAGACAAAGTCTTTCACTCTCTTTTCCATCTGGACTTCGACCACATGTGTGGTCATCCTGATGTTAAAAAAGAGGCAGTCCCCCTCCCCCCAACCACCAAAAAGCATTTTTCACAAAGCATTTTAGATTTGCCTAACCATCACTTTTATAAGAATTCTTCTGTGAAGTATGATGCAATGCAGCGCTCCAGAGCCAGAAAGCACATGGTTGTTCTGGAAAAGGTATCTGATTTCAAGGCCAAGTTCTTTTCTCCCAAGGTGGGCATAATTTATACACTCTCCAGAACCAATGGAGCTAAGCACATGTTTCAGAAGGGAAAGGGCAAGTTTTATTTAAAACAACGAGGAATATTCCTAAATGCAAATAATACCTTTATTTTAACTGCTTGATGCCTACCAAAAAAACCCAGTCATGTTTAAGCTTATAAGATGGAAGAACTTTCCCCATGTGTTTTTGCCACACACTCAAGTATGTCACTGTTTTTAAATACACGTAGTGTCTTTCAACCTGCCCTGGGTTATTCAGATGCTTAAAAATGAACATGCCGAAAGAGAAAGCACTTTCCTGAAGTAGGATTTTACCAATTCGGGAAAGGAAGAGGATTCAGAGCAATCAAGTGGTGAAGTTGCCAGGCTTAGATGTCATATACAGCCACAGGAGAGAGATGGGCTCTCTCAGAGCTCCCAATTTCATCTTCTGTAGTGGAGGCATCTATCTCTTTCCATGAATTACACTAAGAGCCATGGGAAAGTAGTTCCTAGTTTTGGTACCTGGATTACTCATCTAGGGTTGTGTTACACATAATCCTCTTGGTCTTGTTTTACAAATACCATTTGTCTCTTATTTCTGCTAATTCCGCTAAAACAGCACACACTCACCTTTTGTAACTAATTAGGTAAATCTGCTTGCATTTCTGGGAATAGTACTTGTTAACTGTTGTTGCAAAACATTAAAGAACACACAAAATGAGTACAAGCCTTGTCTGTCTGCAAGGACCAGGACATCCAGCATCATGTTCAGCAGTTTACATGTTCTAAAAAAAATCTTCTTTTAAGCATAAGGCAGGCCAAAGTCTTCAACCATCACCTGATGAACTCGGCAAATACATTCCCATCGCCAGCAACAGGCTGTTGCTATACAGGTGATTCCTCAACACAGCCCAATCATCAGATGCACACTCCCACCCCTAATATTGCACCTGGAAAAGAAGTCTACTTAGTGTAGAGAAATGCAGAGAAAAGCAGAAACAGCCATTTGAGATACCATGTTCATAGACAGCTCCTGTGCTTAGCTCTTCTCATTTATCTAACTCAAGTTGAAATTTCCAAGACTTGCACTTTGAGCTCTAAACACTGTCAAAGTGGTCACCGTCTGGAGGTAAAGCTGTGCATTTAGGTCCATCTGAGCTCTAAATTAATACAGTTGAGTGAAATCCTGAATATAAATTGGTAACATTGTTGTAAAACTTTCTGGGCCAGCTTTGAAGCCACAAAGTCTGAAGAAGAAGGAGAGTAGAAATGGAGCAAAGGAATGGGCTGCTTTGGGAAACATGTAAGAGTGCCTTGGTGAAAACCAGCCCTGATGCTGCCAAACGCCATCCTTTGAAGACTGTAGGCTGTGAATGAGCTGTAGTTTTCCTCTCTTTTTCTCATTAAAAATTCCACAGAAAACCAAATTTGCCTTACTCAGGCACATGTTGTTAAGCTGTATTTGCAATAAAAAGAAACTGAGGCAAATGGCACCAAACTGTGTAATCATATTTACTCTGTAATGTCTGTAGTGAAACAATACCCCAAATAACCAGAAATATGTCTTTCAGGTACCAGCTGCCGTGTAACCATAGCAGAGAACTACATCTGGCCATATTTTCCTGCGACTGAACTGCAGCAATATCCATCATCAACAAGCTGCCAGCCGGCACTGGATTTTGTCCCACTTGCTCCTTACCAGGCCTGAATTTCTTGGTCTTCTGCTAACAGGACTATGCCATAAAATCTTGCAGCTCTTGTAACTGGGCGGAGGAAAACCTTTATGCTTTGACTTTATTTAAAATCCTTGAATCATCCTGTGACTACATAAGAACACGGGCGAGTTGTCATTTTAATTATGAACTGAAAGGACAATAATGTGTTTTGCGAGGTTTATAGCATTTCCACAGCATTAGTCTGCAACACTGAACACTGCAGTTTGTCTACAGGCATCTTACCTTTGCAGGGATGTATACAAAAAGTTACCTCATTCTTAAAGATGTTTCCCTGTGACCTTCTCCCATATGTGGCATGTCTCATACCCTCCCCCACCTAAGTGCACTACTGGTGGCCCTGCTATAAGCTGTGCAGATGTTTCTACCACATTATTGCAGCTTTATATTTGCAAGAGCCTTCTTAGAACAGATGTTCTTTCTGTGTGTATATACCATACTTCCCACTGCAAACACTTTTACAACACAAACAGCAGATTGCCTTGCTTCTGTCGTTCGGATCAAGGGAGAGTAAATGCCTCATTCTAATGAAGTCAGTTTTCTTTCCAGGGTGCTTAATGTCTTCCTTTCTCACTGGCCCTGCTCGCTTCAGGTGTTTTGTCTCTGTTCCTTAGGCTCTCCATCACTTATCTTCACTCTAAAGGGTCTCCCTAAAAATATCCTCTTCCTGAATCTCCTTTACTGCTTTCACTCTCTTTTAATCCCTTCTGCTGTGTCGTCCTCCTCTTATAAAAGCTGCTCTGCCTTCTTTAGCTCTGTCAATGGGGAGCTAATTCAATGGATTTAAATGAGAATGTCTTTTCTTGGGTGAGACTCAATATAGATTGGTGAATATAATTCCTGCAAATTGTGGAATAGGAGGCAATAATCCAACAACGATGGCTCAAAGATGGTAGTTCTTTGAGGACCCAAAGGCATCTCTTGTCTTCATCAAGGCAAAAGGATTTTTGGAAGGTTTGTGTTGGCTGGATATTACAAAAACATGATTTGAACATACCAATCCCTCTGATTTTTAATCAAAAGCCTGACTTCTAAGTGGTATAATTTGTATCAAGTCTTGTAAAATTATGACAACACTGCATAGATCTTTGGCCTCTTTTGCAGTGATTTTGATTACTTTCAGAGGACACTTTGTCCCTGACTATTTTTGATCAAAAAATATCTGTTCCTGTGCTTTTAGTGTCTCTTTTTTGTAAGACATTTGTCAGTAACATAAACAACAATAATATAAATTTCACAGCAATTACAAAAAGTAAATTCGTCATTGACTAGTAATGTGCCATGAAGAGGTAATGGTGTGGAGATCTCCACTGCCAAGCTAGTTTGCTTTGGATGCTTGAGCTGGACTGTTAGAGGTACCTGAAGTATCCTTATGGCAACTTGCACAGTATTTATGTGTCAGCATGCTGAAAGCAGCTTCTTTGAATCTCTCCCAACCTCGAAGTCATGGAAGATGTCACTCTTGTGCTCTGCAATCTCCTGAAACACAAGCTCCATCAGACTCCTTATATCTATGATAAAAATCCTACTGTTTGTTCCCTTACCATAATTTTCCTCTTTTTAAATCCTTTAAAATCACCCTACATCTAGCTTTTCCGTTGACCATATTGTTCCATTTTGCTCACGTTGTTTTCCTCTGCATTTTCTCTGCTGTAGTTCTCTTGCGCATCAACACTATTTGACTGAAAAATACTCTGCCACCTCCTTGTATTTGTTTCAGTTCTCATATTACAACTTATCTCTTACTCCTTACACAGATGGACTAAATAGCTATTTGGCCTGCTCAGTTCCAGCTTCATGGATACAACATTAGATGGCTGGCACCTACTATCCAGGCAGTCTGCAGGTTTTGCAGCTAAAAGCTGTACTTACAAATGGCGGTCATACAGCTTAAAAAGTAGCATAGGTTCCACAGACAGTAAAAGAAGATTATGGTCATTTTGGATAAAAGAATGAAATTACGATAGGTTGAAGCCACAGCTCAGGGTTTCATGAAAAGCACAGTGATTCCCTCCTTTGCCCTTCTTTAAGCACTGTAAAATTCATAATCAATTTCTATTTGTTTGGAAATCACTGATTTCTATGTCTGGTAGTCTATGAAACTTTGTACAACTGCTTACAATTACTTTGGAAATGGCAATCTTAACGCAAATAGGTTTTTCTCATTTTCTTCATTCAGTCGTTTTTCCTGTTCACAAGTGAAATCTAGCCATTCTTTAAAAGTAGCTATATACCAGTGAAACAGTAATAAAGTCTAGCTGTAAAATTTTCTCTCTCAGAAATTTTTATAAACCAGTTCTATTACCTCTTATTAATGCATTACAAATACAATCCACACTACACCCATCTACTTTGAGATTATGACCTTGTAAAATGTGCACGGCCATTTAAAAGACCTTGTGTTTAAAAAGACGGCTACAGTCTTGTCTGTTCTTGGAGTTTTATCATGAATGTTGCAGTTCATATTATGTTTTTCCACAAAATTCTGAATACAGTTGAAAAGGAAGAATCTCTGTGCCTGCTTCAAAGGTGATTAAATATTTGTAGGGAGAAATGAGAAGGCATGCATACAAAGCTCAAAAATCTCAAAACAAGTTATTGCTTTTTTCTTCTTTTTTTTTTTTAAGATCACATGATTTGTAACTTAATTGTTTGAGTTTTGCAGACAAGATCAACTAATGAGTTTTTTGGTTTGCTTTGTGTTTGTTTTTTTTTTTTAAAACTGTTGAGGCTCACAGCAATGGCTTATCTAACGTTATTAGTGCCTTGTTATAATGCCCTGAAAAGTCACACAACTTATTCTAAAGGCAGAATGAATCTGCGGAATAGCTAAGAAGAGCTCCCAACACCATTTAATCTAGCACTCCCCTGAGCTAAGGATTAGCACTAGTTAAAAATTCTTTTGAAAAATAGCAGTTGGAAAGAGGGTGTGTGAAAATTGAGGAAAAATAGATTTCTAATGCCATCCTCTCTGCACCGTGCCCATCCAGCTTATTGGCATCCACCATGGGCCTGCTCAGTTCCTTTCCAAGATGTCCTGTGCTGGCTACTGCACTGAGGAGCAACACACGAGTGGAGCTCTGCAGTTACTGCTCAGCTTGATCATGTCTTGAGATGGTTCTCCATATTGATATTACCAACATAAGTATGGGTTCCCCAGCGTGTAAGGCAGTTCTACTGAGCTAGACCCATAATAGAGACTTTTAAATGTGAAAATTAGTCTTTGGCAAACAAGAAATAGTTGCTAAATTCAGGTAAATGCAATGACATTTCACGAGAGGGTCTTTGTGTTACTGTTAGCATTTAGCTATTATTTCTGAATACTCAGATGGAACTTACCACTTGTTATCATTTAAGAGCAAAGGTGTAATTGTCTTTAACCTTTTTCTCCCCATGAAGAGAACTAAACAAATACATAATCAGATGCCACAAGTTTGATAGTTCACAGTATTCATATTTAAACAATAGTTATATTTTACTGACTATAAAGGAAGCCCCACATAACTCTAAGATAACTTGGAGTTGCCAAGATGTTGCTGATGTCACCAACACTGCACAGGTTTCTACCGCTTCTTCAGAAAAATATGCTTTTATGGAAGTATGCAAAGGAAAGTGCACAAAATCTCACATTTTCTTAGCCAGTGCTTCTTCTGAGCCATCCTCATCCACCATCTCAGTTCTGTCAGCCAGAAGAGAATGAGCCTTATCTCTTCTGTCTAGTGCTTCCTCTTCTACCCCAGATTTCCCAGCTCCTGTTTCACTAAGAGATGGGTGTTCTCATATTTTTCAGAAGAAGGACAGTAGATCAAATTAGATTTGCTGTCTGCTACATCCACATAAAACTGGAGAAAAGCCTTTACTTATGTGGAATGAAACTGTGTTTACCCAATAAACAAGAAGCAGGACTCACTACGTATCAAGAGCTTCAATTTGCTGAAATCTTGTAATGGGATTGATGAATTGGAAATATTTCTTCATTATGGCCAGCATGTAGGGTACCAGTATTAAGAAATTAAAGTTCTGAAGTGATGCCATGAGCCACATGAAATCACACAACTTAGTCCCCAGCTTTTGAACATACCACATGAAGACAATACATATATTGACATACTAGTGCAAGAAAGTACAGTGTACTTCCAGTACCACTGTGCTTAATTTGCTTGCTAATTTAGGAGAATTTAGGCTTCAGGGATGGAACAGACACTGCATGGAACTACCCGATCCAGGAAACTGTTTTGCCTAGAAAAAGGTTTGCTTGGGGGGGGGGGGGGGGGGAAGCTTTTTTTCCTTCTCTTTTAAGCGAGAAGGATATGGAGCAGCTGCCTAAAGCAGAAATGCTACAAAACTCATTAGCCATAGTAAAATTAAATTAATGTTCTCCAGATAATCTTAAGTTATTATCCATGAATCTTTGTACAGCAGTGCTCCACATCTCTTTCCCTCTCACACATATTATTTCTGCCTCTGGACTGCTGTTTTGTGCCTTTTAGAAAGCCTGTGGCTGAATCACTGACTGAGCATGAACCCTGGAATAAAGGATCGGGACGATTTTTATTTTTTTTCTTCCCAGCTGCATGAAATGCTTCTTTTGTAGTCCTCTGCTAAAACAGGAGACCGAATTCTCCAATGTCTCCTATTCCATCCAGTTATTTAGATCTGCCATGGAAAGGCTCCAGTCCTTGCCTACAGTCAAGGAATTCAGAGCACAGCTAAAGAGGGCAACTGCTGAGATAGCCCTGAGGCACATTTTTGAGCAACCCAATTACAGTGGGTGCCAGTTGCAGGGGTTGAAATGACCCACAGAGCAGAAATGGCAGCCAGGGCTCAGCAGAGCACTAGAAAGTCTTGTTCCTGCTCCTTTTTCTAATATGGCAAAGACTGGGTAAAATTTAAGGGTCTTTTTAGGAGGCCAGACCAATGATCTAATTCCCACTCATGCCCTCCAGTTCTCTGAGACCTCTGGCATCTCCACTGCTCTCAGTACTGCAGAACTGAAGCTTCAAGGACTTTTCCCAATAAATTGCAGGAGGATCTTTACATCCTCCTTGAAACATAGGAGAACTGCAAGAAGGTATTGGAGGATTTGCATAATTTCATGCTTTGGCCTCATTCTTTCCTGCAAAGTGGGCTGGCTACAACATGAAGGCAACATCTGAGCCCTAGCCTATAATCAAAATTGAGGCAGCTTGCTCAGTCAGAAGTCCTGCACTTCCAAGATAGATGCTTTGTATGTGATCAGGGAGATGACTGGAGACAACACTTGAGTTGTTAGAGCTTGCAATTAACTCTGCCATACAAATGCACTCCCAAATTCTTTCATTCACTTTCAGCACTCTCTTAATCAGACTTGCATAGACAGTCAATCAACGTTTTCTCAAAGTGGTTCTATTTTAATTTGAAAATGGCTTTTCATAAAAAGGTCCTTTGGATTAATTTTCTATTCTTTGAACAAAAAGCTGAGGTGAAAATTTGGTTTTCAAGAAACTGAGTCAGGAAACCCAGTCAAGTTCCAGACTAGGAACAGCTGAGTGCCTAAAGGCGGTCTCACAACAGAGCATCTGATTAATTTGGAACCAACCTGGACAGCTTTCAGAGAGTATACACTGAACTATCCTCAGCTATGGGAACAGAAATGTAAAGGGAGAGGATGCTTTCAAGGAAAATAAGAAGTGAAAAAAAATTCATCAGGGAATCTTCCATCAAAATTTTTCCCATTGTAAAATGATGATTAATCAAAACAAAAATAGCTTGTGAAGGGGAAAAAGTTAATTTTGACAAATCTCAGTAATTATCACTTTAAAATCTTTTCAGATTTTTTTTTTTTTTAATTTTATTTTATCTGGGATCAGGTCAGGAAAAAATTCTGAAAACTCTTATTTGTCATTGCCAGCTCAGGGCTGTATGGCCCCGAGAAACACACTGCAAGAATAACAACATAAATATACAAGTTTTTCTGAAGGCAACTTTTACATCTCTTTCACTACATTTCTCTGTGTCATCATGAGGAGTAAAACACCCTTCTAATATCAAACATCTACACTAATTGACTGGTAGAGACCACTTGCATCCACAAAGATGGTACCAAATGAGGTAATGGCAGCACAAGGTTCCAGGCACTTTCTGCTCAAAGATCTACCACTCTCCACTGTTAGCAACAAAATCATTGGTTAGATGAATGCCCTCATGAAGCAGAGACACTAAAACAACTATTTGAGAGAAGTGTTTCCTGGAGACATTCTTGTGGAAGATCTTGCAGAGTTCCTCTTTGAAGTTTCTCCACAAAAATGAAGGAAGATATTGGCCCGTCTCTACTTCTCATTGAGAATCATCGCTTCTGAATCAGTGCTAAACCTTCTGTTCCAGGCAGCATCCTGGAGCTTATCATCATAATGCTAAAGAACATATTTTAGTCCAGATTGCACCAAACCAAGATGGCAGATTGTTTTTTAGTTTCCCAGCGAAAGGGCCTCTCCGTACATAATCTCTGCTTTTTCCCTACTTTCAGTCTGCAAAAGCTATGCTGTATATCATAATATCAATAAACTTGGTACATCACCAGAAAGCCATAGTTCCCAATCTTTGTTTCATGTGCAACATGTTGCCCACAAGACTTTCTGATATTGCTTGTGGATACAGTAAATTAAAAACTTAAAACCAAGGCCAACAGAGAGAGCAAACCTGTCCACAAAATGCAAGTTGCTCAGTATTGTTCCTCCCGGGACCACTGTTCTAGAGTAATGTGCAAATAATCTCAGCAAATCATAGCTGAAATATCAGTTTGTTTGCCAAGTGATTCTCCCAACTCTCTGCTTACAGACATGAGAAAACATTTTATTTATTAATTATTATTTGTAATTTGGGAAAACAAATGGCTATATTCCCAGTCAGTCAACTCTCCTATCCGCATATGTGCATTCCAGGAATGCAAGCTTTACCACTAGCTTAGAGAGGCATTTTTTTTCCCTGGGATCCTTCATTAAAACATTAGTAGCACATTACCGCTTAGCAGGTGCACAGACCCCATAGCCAAATGTTACTTGTTAACCGTGGTGCGACATTATATGGCCATAAATGTCTAGGTATTAATCACATGTTTTGATTTGTATCCAAAATGCGATTTATGAACCTGATTTCTAAGACTGTATGTTAAACTAACAAGGAAGACCAAAGGAATTCAGTTCACTCGGGCAGCTGAATCGCTCTCTGCCATGAAGTGGATGTAGCTGTGAGCAGACAGGGCAGTCCTGGAAGAGCAGCAACATCAGCAGTGGGGGAGGGAAGGGAAACAGAAGCCATCTTTGACAAATTCAACCAAATTCTTTCCCATACTAAGGGAAGAAATATAAGGACAGTTCACAGCAGGGTCCTGAGTATGAGGAAAAATACAAGCAAATAACTTTCCGAGACCCAATCTCCTCTTAAGTAAAAGAACAGAGGTGTTCCCACTAGAAGTGGAGGTCTTCCATTCTATTCAAAGCAGGGTTTTTCAACAATATAGCTGTCCGTTGGTACTTACATGCTAATTGATATATGATCGGAAGAAGGGACATAGCATAGACCGGCAGAAGGTCTGTAGTCCAGTTTCACTAAGTCTTTCTGTGGTGCTATTTGTTCTACTAAAACCACCCTGAGCTGCCATGGGGGTCAACACCAGAAATTTTGTTGTCATTGCTATACCACCTGATAAAGTGGTGACCCCTTGACACTTTGGAGTTGCTTAGCTATGTTGATGAAAACACATAGTATAGATCACACTTCAAGCACAGCACCTCACATGGGACGTGTTATGTATGAGAGAAGAGCGCTAAGCAAAGCTGCAGAAAAGGCAAAGGGGAAAGCCCATAGAAGGTCGTTGGCTTTCCAAGCAACTCAGATTTGGTTGTCGTCTTTAACTTTCTCCTAAAGTTCCATATGATCTGGCCTGTAGCAAAGCTTAGGAACAAATGAGGCTAGCCAGATGGATTTTTGTAAAATCGTCCCTTCTTCATGCTCCTTTTCAACTTCCTAATTCAAACTTTGCCCTAAGAACTGTATTGTCAAGTCATTGGTGAAAACAGGTGAAAGCAGTGCTTGCATCCCACTTGCACATACAACATGTTAAGTAACTGGCAACTGAACCCCAAATCAAGAGAGGAAAAAAATCATAGGATTCCATCCCAAAAGAGATATCTGAGACAATGTACTTTGAAACACCTGAAACAGGATGAAAGTGCATCTAGTCTCTCGCAGAGATATCCAAAGACTGAACTCCATTTCACTCCACAAAGTCTCCTGATTTTCCAAAGGTGTCACTGTGCCACTGTATTCTTCGTCTTGCCCCAGCATGCAGAATCCTATTTGCTGGTATGGATTTTACCTTCACCTCACATTCACAATGACATGCCTAGCTTTCTTATACAAGGCAGGAACACTGTCGCTGGCCTGAGATGTTACCCAGAACAAAGCATAACATACACAAGATACGTGTTATATCCTTCAGCCTTGACTTCCACCTTCCTCACTCTGACATTCACTTTCTCCCATAATTTCCAAGTCCAGTTAAGCAAATCACAATAATCAATTATGGTCTATGAAATTTTTTGTCTGTGACCTCCCTTTTGTGTATGTGTTGCTTCCTATTAGCTAATGCCACACAATTAATTTCTTCTCAATATTCCTTTTGTGCTCAACAAGTGGTCATAGTTGTGGCCAACCCATCTTTTCAACGTAAACCTTCTTGCTCTAACATGGGAATGAAATCACTACAGATCTATTATTTCTCGGAACAGGATATTTCATTTGCATAAAATATTCTGCACTTGACACAGTGCCAGGAAGAAACACCTAATGTCCATTCTTCATTGTGCTCTTGCTGTGGCCTTAGGAACAGAAGGAATCACTGTGTTAGACTCGCACCTATTACTCCCAAGTTCCTCACTTCTTAGTCCCATCTCTGATTTACACTCCCCTGACTCTTTGAGAGCCCTGTCAAGGCAGTGACCAAGATAATGGACAAAAGGGAATTTCTTACATGATGTAATTTCACATTAAACAGGATGGTTCACAGGTTGTAATAGAAGGTCAGCAACAGATATTATAACCCCTAAATTGGTTGGAAAAAAATGGTTATTTGAGTCAAAACTTAAATAAAGCTCTATATGAGCCAAGATAGCTGAAGGGAAGTGTCTCCCTCTGTGTCAGTGATATGACTGGTCTAATAACCTCAAAGGAAGGCAGATCCCATCCTTGTTCATTTTCATAGCATTGGGATTTACTGGCAGGGAATGGCACTAACACTGTCTTCAAATGTACAATATCTCTTTTTACTTTTAAGTTGGATGGCTATATTCCAAAGTAAAAAAATTATCTAAATGTCATTAGTCCAATGGGAATGCAGAAAATGTACATTTTGGAGACAAATCAACCTGTTAAGCAAGAAAAGGAGACCAAGAAGAAATTAATTAATTGAATGGATTCATGAGTCCCTCATTTGTTATTAATAAAGCACTGAAGAAGAAAGTGTTGATGAGACACAGTCATTCACCTTGGATCAGTATGCAAAAGGAAAATTCACCCCACTGCAGACAGCTATCAAGGCCATGTGCACAGCTTTATGTACTGAGTTATGGATGTTCTAATAAATGGCAGACTCAACACTGCGTATGTATACTTTGCCTAGGGATGAATTTCACCCTAAAAAAAACAATGAGGCAGATTTGAAAGAAGAGAGCTGATTTAATACAATGTATAGCATGTAGTCACTAATGGACTTTTAGTTATTCCCAAAGATAACCAACCCCATAAAGGGTTTTAAGTCATTCTTCACATTATTTTCACACACTTCAAAGGCAATCAGTCTTTTAAAGTTATTTCTATATTTCTCCATATTACAGAGCTATATGCATCTTAGAATATTACACAATTACATATGCACACTACCTTCTGCTTTCATGGGCAAAAGTGCCCTGTGGTAGTGACAACCACAGTGTTAGCCTTCCCTTTTTCAGAATTTAAATGTCTTTTGACTCAGCTCTTAATTCTCCTTCTTACGTTCTTTGTGCATTATAGATATATTCTGTTATTTACAGCACTCTGGCTGCTGTTTTTTTTAACTTTTATCAAATAATATTACCAAAATTATTTTAGCCATTGTACAGTGTAGTCAAAGCCTGCTCCTACACAATGGTGTCCATCTGCAATACCTGCAGCAGTCCATTCTCTAAAAAAACAGAGGTTATAATTTATTGTTTTGCTAAAAAGTACTTCCCTTACTTGAAGCTGTTAGGGGGTGAACTCCACTCTTGAACACGAGGCCAGCACAAGGCCTAAGAAGTACTTAAGCTCATTTTGAGGATATAAGTGCGATTGAAGTGGTTGCACGGGACTGGCGCTAGTACTCGGCGCAGGAGAGAAGCTGACCATGTGTGAGCACTTCAGGAAATCACACCAGGTTCTGATTTTCCCCCAACTTTCAGCAACTACGCTAATAATTCTACTGGGCCCTCACAGTCACACTACAGCTCAGGACTGTTTCGCTTTGTCTAAGTAATCACAGAGGAGTAAAAACACTCTACGTTATGGTAGAAGCTCAAGTCATCAGAAATACCTCCTAATAATTTTAGGGTCATGATTGTTCAAAAGGAAACAAACCCTCAAGGCAATTTTAGAGAAAGGAAAGAAGGGGTAGATTCATCTAATCCACTTCTACTAAAGCTTTAAAGACTACTCTGCTTTTTGCCTTTGCTTGAAACCAGATCTCCCAAATATCCCCACACTGACATGTGCTGTGACTGGTTAGGACCAAGCCTGCTAGTCTAGAAAAGTACTTTTTTGTTCGGTAAGTAAGCCCTGGCAGTATTAAGTTGCAAAAGGTAGAAAGAGAAGGGGGGAAGAGGATTTTTCCAGCATGGAAAAAACTCAGAAGCTTCATTGCATCTGTTTACTGCTTTATTCCCGAATTTCTAAAACATTGGCAGATTTAAAGTAGGGCCAGATAGTATTGGAAGGGATCCTGAATAGTCAGTACTAGTTTAGTGAGATCAGTCAGGCCACAAAGCCTTGCCAGAGTCGCTCCTCCCTCAGAAATTTTTGAATCTATATTTAAACATCCTTGATCTGGCCACAAGAGACATGATAGGACTGACAGCAAGGGAAGAGGGGCAAAGAGGAAATTAGGGCTTTCAACAGAAGGGGGGGTGGGACAGTACTTCTAGAAAATCTGGGCTCTTCGGACATAATTGTCTGGCAGTGTGGAGGTATTACTAAAACCCAGGATTATTTCCAACACTACATCATCATATCCACTACTGCTGCCTGCCAGTGTGTTAGTAGTAAATCTGAAGAGCCAGGAAAATAAGTGGAGCCTGTCTGCCTGCAATGAGGGTCTGGCCTCCGCTCTGCAGCAGTCAATGCCTTTCTCAGAGTATTAAATTATCTGCTAAATATCTAAAATATTCCTGGGAGAATAAATGCTCTTTGCTTAATTTCTGGGGGTGGAAGGTGGGAGAAGGCTGGGATTTGAAGAGGAGAACAGCTAGAATTATAAATGGAAGGTAGAGGGCTCCTGGAAATGAAAGGCCCGGTTGGCATCGCAACGCCAGCTTCACCAGCAGCCAGTCCCCACCTGGCAATGGTGCACACTTAGTGCTTTTCTTTCTCCCCTGGCATCATAAAACTGCTGTAAGACTTGGGAGAAACTTGTTCCACTTGATTCTCTCGGAGGTTGTCACATACCACGTTGAGACCTCAGGGGTGGGGAAACCAGCTCTCCTCACCAAGCCCGAAAAAGAATTGCCTGTAGGAAGGATGCTCAAGAAGAGGATGAAGCGACACACAAATATAAAATCTGGTGGGGTTTTTTGGTAAAGGAGACAAAGCAAAGCTCAGACAGAATGCAAGCCTATAGGCTTGTGAGTTCAAACAAGAGATCCATCAGTTTCTGAAGTCTAGCTTATGAGCCAACTATTTTCCAGTTTTTAACAAGAAGCATTTTGCCATCTGATCACTAGCTCTCTCCTGCATAGTAGCATCACAGGTGGAAAGACAGATTGGGACACACTTAACCCAAAGAGAGCCTACTCTTGGTGTTTCAGCTGATCTTTCAGGATAAACTGCTAATTTAGTGTTGAAAAAAAGTTAATCCTTTTGACTTACCTTTTTTTTTTTTTTAAAGCAATCTTTGCACTTCTCTTTTCCAGCTGAGGCTAAAATTTGGAGTCCAAAAATACAACAAAGTACAATTGCCAACCCAAGTGGCAAGAGGAATTCTCTTAGAGAGAAATCCCTGTACATTTTAATACTTGCTAGTATACAATGGGCATAAAACACTTCTATGACAAGAGGGACAGGAAGTTAATTAGAGCCCCATTGAGGCTGTTCTACAGGGCAAGTGGGACCATATTGTGTCATTAGTTTTAATCACAGTTTCCCATTAATCCCAATGGGAACTTTTGCTTTAAAAAGAAAGAAGAAAAAAAATCAATGTCACACTATTGCCTTTGCACAGTGCAGTTGGAAGTGTTAAGGTAGGTATGGAATTGGAGACCAGCTGCCATGGTATAAACCAGTTGACACAACAGCAAACTCTATAACATACTAGCTGTAAGTGCTGGTAACTGCAGCTGCCACATTGCCCATCCAAGCGGTTACCTTCCTAGAACCCAGTTAACAAGAGAGACACCTATCTTTTCAAACCATCCATCTGTGATGTACTGGGTTTGGCTGGGATAGAGATAATTTTCTGCATACTAACTGGTATGGTGCTTCTTTTGGACTTGTGATGAAATCAGCATTGCTGGGGATGCACAAGAAGTTGGGAGGGGACACAGCTGGGAGTGCTGTCCCCAGCTGACCAGAGGGATATCCCAGACCATATGACATTGTGCTCAGCCATAAAAGCTGGAGGAGAAGTTTGCCAGGGCTGCCATTGCTCAGGGACTGCCTAGGCATCAGTCAGCTGGTGGAGAGCAATTGTGGGTGGTTTTGCATCCCTTGTTTTTCTTGGTTTTGTTTTTCTTTGTTTCTTTCCTTTTTTGCTGGTTTTGGGGGTTTGTTTTGGTTTTGGGTGGTTTGTTTTCTTTTAAACTTAAACTGTCTTAATTTCAACCCATGAGTTTTCACACTTGTACCCTTCTGACCTTATCCCACTGCAGGGGTGGTGGTGGTGTGAGCAAGCAGTTGTGTGAGGCTGAGCTGCCCACTGGGGTTAACCCACAACATGTGACTAGGTCTGTCCAATTTCACTGGGGTGACCAGAACACTCCCAGGGGAGCCCCCTGAGGCAAGGACCAGCCCCCTCACTGTAACAGGCACCATACAGCACTGTCCCCAGTATTCAGACTAGGATGTTCTTCCAGAAGCCCATGACTTCTCCTTCAGTTTCCAGGCTCAGTTTGTTCCCATTCCTTTTCACCTGTTTGCACACTGGAATCATCCTTCAACTCAAACAGCTTTTCTCCCATATTGGTGTTTCTTCTCCCTCACACAGGAAATAATTTCATTTCTTGATCTCTATATGAAGGCCAAGCAAGCCGAGCTCTTCTAGCTTTATCTCATTTCACATGCTTTGCATGCTCCCGATCATCCTAGCAGCCATCCTCTGAACCCCATATCCACTTTTCTTAAACATTGGAGACCACAACTGCATGCAAGACCCTGGATGAAGTTATCTGCCTACATACTCCTATGAAAGCTAATAAAATTATACATGGAGGAATTTTTACCACAGTAAAAATCATAGCAATAAAAAGCAGTTCTTTCACATCTCTTCTTCTTAGTATCACTGATTTTTTCTGTGTGAATGATAGCAGGCATATGAAAAAAAAGTAGGTGACTGAAACCTGAAACTACAAGGAAGGTTTTTAATAAGTATTTTGCTTGGTATAATTGCAGTGGATATTAACTAACAGTTATACTTCCTCACAGAAAAAATTATGTTTTGAATAAGCTTAAAATAGAACTTTCCACTGAGAACATGTTAGTCACAGAACAGAGCAGGATGCTTGGGAATTTTGTAAGTCAGAGAAGAGACTCTCAGGAAAGCTATGAGATAAAGGGCTTGTGGAGAATAAGAACTTCATGCCAGTTCCATGCAATTGAAACCTAATAAAGCCCTTTTGAGGGGCTTCTATCAGCACATCTAAAGATAAGTCCCAATTTCAGAGAAAAACACTAACACATCTCATAGATGTGTGGACACTTTGTTCAACCCCTTAACGTATCATATTACCACTTACTAGTACGTAACCATAAGAACTGAGTAGGAAAATTTTCACCTTTCTTACAAAAACTCAGATTTGCAAAACACTTCAGCTTCACAATAAAAACAAATCCAAGAACCTCTGAAGTCCTGCATTTAAAAACCCCAACCAACAAACCAACAAAAAACAACAACAAAACAACAACAACAAAATTAAAAAAACCTCTCATCCCCTCCACCCACCCCCCAGCCAGACCATTGAGCCAAGAGGTGGCTGAGCTGGTTCTAACCTATATTCTCTCTTACCGTACTGCAGGAACAAGGAACTGCTGCCTACCTTCTCCAGGGAGGCCTCACAGCACCTTCTCAGCAACCATGTCCCTCCAGAACTGAGCATTGCAGCCTGAGGCTGTCCTCCAAGCCAGAGGAGGTGATTAAACCTTGATTTCATTCAGCCAGAGCACTGGCTTAATTAAGATCTCTCACTTCACGGGTGTAGCCTATGAACAGCAGACCATGGGGCTCCTGGGGGCGTTGCTCGCTCTAAAACGAAGTTCTGAAGCCAGGAAACTTTTCCTAACACCATCTTCTTGAAATGGCTATACTTTCTGCCTCCAACGTGTGTTTCCAGTGAAACGGCATTTTTCAATGAAAGTACTTTTATTGAAAGAGCTCCTGTTTAGCTTTGATGAGCATGTTGAACCATGGATAGTGGTTACATATAGAAGAAGCTGAAGGACCAATCCATTTCATACCTACAAATTGAAAGGAAGTTTCCAGCCACATTTTACTCGACTCCCAGGAACTCCTTCATTCCTTGCCGGCCTTCTCCAGCAGATTCATGAAAATCACTGGCTTTAGCAGAAGCCAGGGAAACTCTCGAAGTTCTCTGTGCCAGATTTCACTAACTTAACTCAAGCTGACAGACCCTTGCTCTAGACAAAGTCCTGTTCTTTTTACAGGTTGGGCTCCCTCTGCTACCCCTCTTCATGTGGGACAGCCCTGGATCTCCTCCAGCTGGCCAGTTTTCCTGTCTGGTTTATGCAAGAGGAGAGACTATGGCCTTGCCTGCTCCTTTCGCCATTTGAGGCACCTTTCTTCCCAAGAAAAATTCTGCCTGAGCTATATAAGTTTGCAGTTGCCCTGAGAAGCCCTGGCCACCACAACTGTCTTTATTTTCTGTTTATGGCATTTGTTGCGAATGTTATTCCTAAATCCTCATTTATTTCTGCAACCCACAAACTTGATGATAGCTCTAGTGCTGCCATTCTTTCCAGTTTAATACATTTTCAGCCTGAACCATTTCTCTGTAGAAAAAGAGACTCTCACAACCTTTCAAGGATGTGCTTGATGCCTACTACTAATGCTTAGGGGTTAAGACTTCGTGGCAAACACCTGCCAAGTCAGCTCCCAGTGCTACTTACATAAATATGCTTTTGTTCTTAGAATACGTTACACCAGGTTTCATAAAAGCACCCGTGTACAGCTATAAAAGATTTAAAAGATATAAATAATAACCTAGGAGTCATTTAAAGTTAGGATCAGCAAATTTCAAGGAAAGGATCAACCAACTTTGGTAATTTAACAACTGTTTAAAATACATTAGCAATATCTGGTTTAATCTTATTGTAATTTATAAGCTATGAGCTTTTGTAAGAAAAAAAGTCACAGTAATATAGGAACATGAGAAATTAAGTAAAAGCCTACAAGTGAGTTTTTTAAAGAAAAAGCCTATCATTTTACAGAATTGCTCAAGACACATGAGCATACACATAAACAAATGAATGAGCATGCATAAATACGTATAAAAGCATTTCAAATAACTGCAGAGGGATGGTTTGAAAAGGAGCAGATATATTTAATTTGTCCCTTTTCTATTCTGTGCAGCATTATTAACAAATAGCAGGTACTCAGAATTAGCACACAGACATTTTTTCATGCTTGAAAAAGAATCAAGTAAGCCTATAGTACCCCCAGTCAAGGAAGACATGTAAGGAAATGATTCATTGGATGCATACTTAACATCTACTTGCATGTGTACCTCATTATGTTGTGTTTTGGGGGGTCAGCACTTTTTTCAGCTTTTCTTACATGCATTATTGCTGCTGAGAGGTTGGTGCATGCAATACTGTGTCTCTGCAAGAAGCCAAAGTGAGAGGTGTTCAGCCTCCTATTCGAACGTGAGCAGAACCAGTTGTTTAGTGAGGGCAAAACTACTTAATATAGAAAATACAGTATAAAGAAGCTTCTGACACCAAAGCAAGGTGGCCATACACCAAGTTAATTTCCAACCCACCTGGGTCACTTAGAAGCCAAAGCCCTCATCAGGAAGGTGATTCGGGACACATCTGTCTGCACAACGGAGAGCAGAGCTGGCCTTTTGCTCTAGGAAGGACCTACCTCAATCAGCAGCTGGGAGTAGAAAAGCCACATGAGACTGGGCTGGTACCTGAGAGGAAGACTTGGGTAGCTCTGACAGGAGCCATGGGGCCAGGTGTGCCCAAGAGGACCTGGGCAACCCCCTGTGTCCGGGATCTGCTACACAGAACAGACTTTTCTTGGCACCCTGTTGCCAGTGGCAGCCCATGTGCCATGGACCCGCCAGCATGACTTCTGCTTCGAAAAGTGGCTTCACAGGTGGGCATACGTTTTCATTCTTGCTGTTCAAAAGTTTTCAGTTTAAAACACAAAATGGCCTCTTTGCACTGGAACCAAACTAGGATAAACTAGTTTAAGGAGGATTGTTATGCATTGGAGGGGTTTAATTAGTGTCTTTCTCTTGCTTCTTGCCCTCTCTCATAACAATAAAACTAATTGAAATCTCAAGTATGTAAGATATTCATGGCAGAAATCATGGTCTTCAGTATCAGATTCTGTTTTAAAAGCACTTTCCATTCTTGCAGGGTTTTATTTTACAAATAATGCTGAAGCTAAAACTATTCTTTCAATACATTGTTTATGATTTTGGTAATCAAACTGAATCCTTAGCATCGGGAACCATGAAATCTAGACCTGCTTCTGCTGTGTGACTTTGAATAAATATTTTTTTTTACTCTCTGAGCTCCTTCCCTATTTTACCTTTCATCTGTTTAGGCAAAGTTTTTTAAGGTAGGGAGACTTTCTGCACCCCATTGTCCCAGTCTTGGCTATGGTTGCCAAGTCTTACCACAGTACAAGAGGTTAATTTGAACGCTGTGAATGATAAAAACAGCAAGCAAGTTAATATACAACTGCCTTTATACAAATGGGCTTGGGGCTGCACAAGAGGAATATCAATCTTATTAAAGGAAGGACTTTTATTATATGTTTCCTGGCTTCAGCTGGGATAGAGTTAATTTTCTTCCTAGTAGCTGGTATACTACTGTGGTTTGGATTTAGGATGAGAAGAATGTTGATAACATACTGATGTTTTAGTTGCTGCTAAGTAGTGCTTACACTAAGTCAAGGACTTTTCGGCTTCTCGTGCTGCCCAGCTAGCGAGTAGGCTGGGGTGGGGCACAAGAAGTTGGGGGGGACACAGCCAGGACAGCTGACCCAAACTGGGCAAAGGGGTATTCCATGCCATATGACATCATGCTCATCATACAAACTAGGGGGAAAGCTGTCCGGGGGGGTCACTGCTTGGGAACAGGCTGGGCATCGGTTGGTTGGTGGTGAGCAATTGTTTTTCATTTGCATCACTTGTTTTTCTTGGGTTTTATTTCTCTCTGTTTAAAAAAAAAAGTTCCTTTAAATTACAATTATTATTATTATATTATATTTCAATTATTAAATTGTCTTTATCTCAGCCCATGAGTTTTCTTACTTTTACCCTTCCAATTCTCTCCTCTATCCCACTGGGTGGGGGAGGAGTGAGCGAGTGGCTGTGTGGTGCTTAGTTGCTGGCTGGGGTTAAACCACAACAGTTTCCCATTAAAAAAATTCCTTCAAAGAATTCTGCTGAGCTCTAGTGCTGCAGCAATATAAAATAACTTTCCTTCACTTAAAAAAAAATTAAACAAAGAGGCAGCAGCAAAACTATATTACAAAGTCATGCAATGTCAATAAGAATAGAAGATAGTAAAGAAAGTAATACTGGGTGCAGAATTAGCAGTGCACATTTCACGTTTTTTAAATGTACGGATTTTCAAGGGAGTACAATATTCATGAAAGGAGGATACTAATAGCTTTGGCTTTTGTGGGACTCGAACTGCTGAGAACATCTTGGGATTGGCCCCTGGAGTTTAGGAAGACACAGAACAAGAAGTTGCCTAACACAACTGCTCTGCCAGTGCACTTCAAACCTGACCTGGAAAAACCCTTGCAGTTTTTGTCCTGAATCTCTCTGGAGCAGAGTCTGCCAATTGTACCAGACTGCAAGGTAGTTTAATGATGTGGACAAACGGGCATTTTATTTCTCCTGTGCTCGTCTGGGAAAATTTGGAAACCATACATTGTAGTACCTTTCAGTGTTCCTGCGAACTGAATAGGGAGCTTTCCAAGGTGTACAATAAGCTGCCAGAAGTTCAGCAACAAGACAAAACCTTGCAGCCTGTTATTGATAGCTCGCCCACACAAATAGCAGAAATGATCCTTTATAAATACATTTGATAATTCAGGAAAATTGCTTTTCTTGCTGATATTTAGAATGCCATTATAGAAATAAAATCTTCACCAGATATATTCATAGCCTGAAAAGACTACAAATGTAAGAAAGGACTTAGTTCAGCTCATAGATATTGCAGTCTCTCAATTAGAATACAGGGGAGATACTTCAAAAGGAAACTGAACTCTGTCCTCCCCCTTCTGCATCACTGTTCTCTACATTTGCCCATGTATCACTTGATTACCCTCATCATTCCCAGAGACTACAAAGTATCCTTTCCCAAACTTATAAACTACTAAGTTAGACAAGAAAGAGAGAAGGGCAGAATCCAAAGGGACTCCTGTAGCTTTTATAAATAGTCTTTTATGAAAGACAAGATCTCATGAGCTGAAAAGAGGATACTGCCTCTTCCTGAGCAGTTTTCTGGTCAATACCATTTTACATGCCGCCTTCTCATTATGGATAGTCCTCTCGCCAAAGAATCATTCAAAATATTGCTTGTTTTTACAATTCGCAAATTATTTTGTGAATCTTACTCTCTGTTGTAAGGGGAGATGTGCCTAATCCTCTTTGTAGTTGATAGTCACATTTCCCATTAAAAGTAATCTTTTCTAAAGAACGTACTCATAGGACAAATATGTATCAGGTGGTTCAGATCTATCCTCACAGCCTGGAAGATCCCTGCTGTTCATAACAGTGAGAATTTTCTCAGTGGAAGTCTTCTCATGTCCAAATACACCCTTGCCATTCAACAGCCACATGGGCAGGTCACAGGAAAGGGAACTTGGCTCATTCAAACTTTAAGTATTCTACTCCCTTAAGCCATATTTCTTAAATTTTAATGCTAAGTTAGTGTTATTTTATGGATGGTAACTAGGAATGACATAGTTGTTCTCCTGCTCTCTGTTCTGGCTCTCCCCCTGCATGGAATTATATTAGGGAATATACTGTCCTGGTAGGAAGACGGATTCAGAGATTCAGTAAACTTTTCCAGTTCGTATCTTGTTTGAGTTCAAACATACACAGTTTATTCTTAGTGTACATATATTTTATCTATCTTAATGTTTTTAAGATGCCCAGATGTTGCCACTGTAACCTCCTCTCTCTATTTAACCAGTGACTTACATCGGTAGCTGTTCTTTAAACGTCTTGTTGGTGCTACCATGACCTCAGCCACACCACTGATGTATCGCACCACTTTACCTGCTCACTCCAGGAAGCAGAAAGGCCGAGATAAGACCAGCTCTGAAGAAGATAAGCACAACACACATGTACTGGGTGCATGTTCCTGGAGCACCTGTGAAACACACAGCACTTTTTTGCTATGCCAAAGCTCTTAAAGAAAGCTATGTTGCTGCTGCGGCTCTAACCGCCAAGGAGAGCAGAGTCAGACAGCAGTTGCTGGTGGGGCAGGGAATGCTCCCCTTTTAGTTGCAGATGCCACCTCTGCTGCACGCCTCCTGCCATCGCTGAGGGAACCGAGTCTCCAGGGCCTCCCCCACACATGCACGCACATGCACTTCTTCTTGGGTCCCTGTCTTTGCTCCATTTTTCCTCCTCTCTAGACCATAGTTCCTCATCACTGGAGCAGCAAAATTTTTGCTTCACTGAGAGGCTTTGGCTGGCCTCTGCACAAAGCCCCCTGTTTTGCAAATCAAAGGTACAAAACTCATTTTGGCATTAGTTCTGTTGCTTTCCTCGAGACCATCACTGCGCAGGAGTGGGAAATGTGCGGAGGGGTTCGTATATGATAATGCTGACATTCAAGTCTATGACTGAACCGTCTAAAGACAATCTCCAAACACTACTCCAATGATTAATCAGCTGTACATTCACACAGAAATATTTGATGTACTGGTCTACTCACCAAAGTCCTTTATTGTGTAGTCAAAGGTTATTTGGAGTTTATCCATCCCCACCAAGTAGGAGCTCACTATTATTAAGCATAATTCAACATGGAGGGCAGTGAGTCTCTGCAAAGAATATGGAGTGTTTTGATTTAAAAAAAATACTGAAAAGAAGGTTTGGGACACAGATTTAGGGAAGACTGTATCAGTCTTTTAAATTAGTCCCACACAGTCACAAGCATCCAGTATGTGTGTAGTCCAGAAGGGTCACAAGAATATCTCCTGTCTTTATACAGCACATATCTTAATTTATCATAAAACATCTGAAAAAGGCCAGAAGTCACAGCTATAAATTGCTATGGGAATGTTGCCATTATGATGGATCCCTATGATAGCACAAAATTTTCTCTTCTACTCTTCTTTCTTCAGATGGACAGTTGCTTTAAAACTTAAGCATACATCTTCAGTTCATGGAAAGGAAAGAAATGGAAGTCAGACAAATACTAGGATTACACTGCAAAGGTAGACTCAAACAAAGCCTTATTCCACTAAAATTCATAATCTTTGCTCACTGTTTTGTTGTCAAAGAACTGTCATAACTTTTCTTAGTATTTGTTAAATATGTCTCACAGGGAAGAAATGCACTCTTAATGGAAAACGTACATTTCCAAAATATAATAATTAACTCCCCTTATAGATCTCTGAATGGAATTTATAAGTTCATCTGGCCTTATGATTATACACTGCATATCTCAAAAGATTTCTGAATTTTCATAAAGCACAAGGACTGTGTCCTCATTGAAGGGCAGGAGTATTTCACAGTCCAAGCCCCCTCGGCGCCCAGAGATTACACTGCACTCCAGCTCTTACCATGCTCATGCACCTGTATTTCTTTCCCGAAGTAGCTGGGAAATGCATACCTGGTACCAGGACTCTAGTCCCATGCTGACTGTGTTGTCCTGCAGGTTACACACAGCCAAGTCTTACAGGGAAACCTATAAAAATGTTGATTTTTGAAGACCCAGACAGTGCCTGACTCTACTTGTTTGGGTAGCTTCTCACGTCTTTAGGCTCACACAGCATTTCAAGCTGCAGATATGCAAGACAACACTGTTGATGAGACAAGAGAATGTCACTGCCTTTGCATGAGAGCCTTTAACATCATTGTTTTTCATTCTTGCCATAAATAATATGAGACCAGAAATTGGTAGGACACAAATGTTTCAGTGACCGCATAGATAACTGGTTACCTAAATGGTAAAACTTACCCAGTCTTGAAAAAGTTCTGCAGTGACCACCAGCCTTCTTTGGCTTCCACAGCCTTGATATTGAAATCCACACCAAGGCAGATAATTTGGGAACCCCAAGAAATTAATCTTCAAGCCACCAGTTCAAACCATGACAACAATGACGAGCTGAAAAACACTGTATGAAATGAGACACTGGTCTTCCTCATTTTCTTATTTGTGAAGTACTTTATATCTTAAAACCATTAGGAAAATCCATATTAAGTTAACACACTAATGATACTCCCAGAATAAATGCTGGAAACTTAGGGATTCTTTAGTCACCTGGAAAGTGCCCCTAGAAAAGGTGTGAGACAGTGGCAAAAATGTTCTGTACTGAGCGTATTTCAAGCTGAAGAGCTGGAAAGAGTCAGTAGTCAGACACATCGTGCTCACCTGTCTCTCTTTCTACAAAATGTAATTTTTCTTTCTTTTTAAAATGAAAGAAAAGCTTTGACTTTATGATATGTGAATACATGTGGTCTAGTGATTTACTATCAGGAAAAATGTACTTCTACCCTAACACTAAATGTGTTAATTCTAAGTCTCGTAGACTATTATTTTAGCAGTAACAATTTTGTGGTGTTTCACTTTAGCTAAAAAAAATTCACTGTGCTCAGTTTTGAAATGCCACAGTTGTTTGAATAGCTTGCCTCTAAGTTCTTTTTCAGTCTCTCTTCTATATGTATTGTAGTTGTTCATCCACACATTCCCAGGCCTTAAAAATACTTCAGAAAATATATGTAGGGTCGTAGAACCAAGACAGCTCAACTCTGTTTAGTTAGCAACCATTTTACGTTCACCACAGGGAGAGCTGTGGTACTAAAAGCTAATAACACAGAGGTTATTTACATGGACAGCTTGCTGGGACCAGGAAAATTGCAGTTACGTGAAAAGTTTGTTTTTCCTAAGGTCTAACATTAAAGCTCAGTTCTTTTTTATTTTTTTTTTCCCCCTTTCCTTAAACCCCAGTGGAAAACAGGCTTTTACTGTGAAAGTAATCCAACCAGATATCTTCAAAATCTTAATAGGCAAAGTGGATTGACCTCAGTTCATCTTCACGGAGCTTAGGACAAATTGATCAATTTACTTCCTAAATAATTACCATTTGAATGTTGATTTTACCTTCCTAAGATTAGCACATTAAAAAGCCTGTATTCAGGAATGTTAATGCAATGCAGTTCTGCGCGCACGCACACACACTCACAAGAAACCCAATATATCCTTTATATAGACAAGCTTCAACTGATTCTGGGTAATGAGGATTTACTTATTCTTTTGTTGAAGAATGAAGAAAAAAAACCCAGAAATAAAACAGAGAAATGGATATGGTTAGAGCTCTGGAGGGAAAGACTTTATTTAGCATTCAGATTTTTGAGGTTAGGCATTAAGATTCTATGGATGCAACAACTGCAATCCAAACTTTATCTGTTTAAAACAAGCCCATGGAAGAATGAAGAAATGATTCATGTCAGAGGAGGCATCTAAAATGGGAAAATTAGAACACCATCTAATTACGTCATAAAGGTTGTAAGTTGCCTAGTAAGACTCCAATGGAATATATTGATTGAGCAATAACTTTGGAATTTTACTTGTCATAAATGGCAGGTTTTGATTCTCCAAATGAGTCAAGCATTGAGGCAGGGTACACTCTCGGGTATGCATCTGTTCTTTTCAGTGAATGTTTGGCTAATTTAACTGATATGGTTGGAGTTTTCCAGCTGGATGAAGACTCAGCAGTCCAGACACTTAGCCATACCTAGGTAGGCTCCATTCCTGTTATCAGCCTCCCTGACAGTCATTTTCTTCGTTGGGGAAAGCTTTCTCTGCTGCAGTGGATGCTGGCATATCTCCCTCAGTATCTTAAAGGAAGAGGAGCAGAAGAATTTGCTCTGGTTTGGCATCAGCTAGAGCATCTGGCCCTCTGAGTGCCCAGCAAAGGAGGAAAGTTAAAAAATAGGTATCTCAATTTAATGAGGAAATTCTCTGTACTCTTCTGCATCCCTGTCTCAGTTTCTCCCATTTCTTTTGGTTTCAAAAGTTTTCCATTTTTCTTTGCAACATTTCGCATTCTGATTCCTCTCCATGTATGTTACCAACATGAATGTTGTTTATATCTCCCCATTCATCATCTCTTGGCATTTGTCTTTCCTGGAAATTCTCCATGACAACTTTAATATCAGTTGCTTTTTCTGCACTGTTTCTCATAAGAAAGCTTAAGTCTTTCTATGCTTCTTTTTAAAAGTTTGTGAGTTCTGATTCCAATACGTCACCCAGAAGCCTGTTTTTTCCCCTGTCTGGAACAAATATAAGCTCTGAGGGGATCCTCAAAATCAGTACAATCTGATGAATTCTGTTTAGAGCCAGTCACTGCAAGATGGTCCTTTATCCTGAATTTTTTAGAATTCCCACGGACAGATCACAGAGACGATGCTGAGCTTGTCATAAAAGTCACGAATGAGTTATAACCCATCTAGGGTCATTTGCTTTCTCTGGTTTATAAAAAAAGCTTAAGAAATACTGTTAATTGTTTTAAAAGGGTTTTTTTATGGGAAATGGAACTGACTACCCTCAGTTGCTGGATCAATTCAAGTTCATAGCGATAGTGTCCAAAAGTTGCCAGCAGTTTGATGGCATGAGTTAAGTCAGTTTGTGGTGTCAGTCTAGGCTTTGGGAGACAAATGCCCACGTTACAAAAAGCCACTAAATATAATACTAATGGATGTTTAATCAGATTAAAGTTTGAACAGACATGGAGATTGAACTAGCCTGTAAAGTTATCCTTCCAGGTTAGAAAAATAAGGCCGTAGCATGGAAAAACTGAAGGGGTAACTAGCCTTGCTAAAGCTATTGGTTGCATTAGAGAAATTTAGAGGACTTCAGTCTTTGGTGCTTTTGGCCTGACTCCCCTTCACAATTAATTTTACTATGAAAAATTTACTGGAGAAATGTACAGTGACCACTTACAGTTTGATGGTTTGCTATGAGTGCTGTTGCATTCTGTGCATATGTGTACATATATATTGTGTAAGTGGTTTTGTTCTTTTGTTTTCAATTACCTAGGGCATCCTCCTTGTCTGGATTGCCTTTGCTTTATTATGTTTTCAGTACTACTAGTATTTTATATAATGCAATAAACCTTTTATTATTTGAAAATACCTATCGTGCATTAAAAATGAAGAAAACTAAACAGGTTAGTAATTAGTTAGTTAGAATTGCACATACTCTGAACATGTCAGTTAACCAAAATGCCTTGCACCTGGAAGAATTCATGGAGAGTATAGAGAAAAATGATTACAATTGAGGCAGAGTTTTGATTTTATTATTTATATCCTTAATTAAAGCCTGGAAAAATATATTTGTCTATAAGCTGGGTTAGTACAATATATGTATTGCAACTGCAATGGCTAAAAAAAAAATTTCCTTATTGCCCATCTTGAAATTTCAAAGTCCAAAATAGCGAAGTTTGGCATAAGATTCAGTGCAATTGGCACATTTCAGTCCAGCACCCAAGAGAGTGTGGTCCGAGGCTATTAATGCTCCATCACAGACTACTTTCATCACCAGGTGAACAATCTATAAAGTGATTCTGAACTTAATCAATTTTCAGGCCAGGTTTCTCTGTGGATGATAAAGGAACAGAAAAACTAAAGATTCCAGTCAGGCTCATAGTTCCACCAGTCAGTGCTTGGCAGGGGTGCTGGGGATATCTAACTTTTTCTGCATCTTTGGTCATTCACTGGCAGAGAGTTCCCTCATGATTATGTTTACAAACACAACATTGCCATTGTATAGCAACAATACTGCCAGACATAAAGTGATGCAACAAGCAGCTGAACGCATCACATTAAGTGAGTTCATTTTAATCTTGCTTCCTTTACACTACCCCAGCACCTCATCAGATCTGTTTTTATATAGCCAAGTGTGCTATGTGTGTAGAAAATGTGTGAAATTTGGAGCAGATAGGGTGGTCGTAGTCCTAAGAAGTAATACACTAAGTGAAAAATGTTGAGAACCATTGATTTAGACAAATAGACTCCAAAGTGACATTTGTATTTTGCTGTCGTTACTATAAATACTTTGTCTTTTTTAGGGAAAGCTTTTCCTGGATGTTATTCTAAGAGGATCAGTCACAGTGCTTTTGACCTTTTACTGTACACTGCTCCATTAACATCCTGTGGAGAAATTCTTCTTATATATGTAATTGATGCATTTTATGAGACACAAATCAAAATAGATAGTCAAAAAATAGATAGTGTGGAACTCAGGAAGAGCTGCCTGCCTGAGTACTTCGTTGGCATATTGCCTATAGTTGATAGTGTCGACTCAACATATGGCCCTTCAAATGCACTGATGAATCCTCTTATGGGAATAAAGTAAGACTTGTCTGTGACGTGTTTCAAGTTTCAAAGCAGTCCAACAAATAAAGCAAGTTGTAGGTCTAGCGAGGAGGAGACCTTACAGGCTTGTATGCAAACCGTACTGCTTTCCACCACAACTATTTTCTAATAATTTCCTCAGGCCAGTGTGAACAGCCTTGCGCAAGACCAGAGCCATTGTTAAAATAGTTACTACTTGAACACAGCCAAACTATGTTACAAGTTGATTTAGCTGGATGAGTACTAAACTTGAAAAAAGACAGTTGTTAGGCTTGTTCTGAAGCTGTAGATGTATCCTCAAATTAGGGAGAACTTGAAACAGTGCAGAAAAGAAAGGATGGCAGAATTATGCAATTAAAATTCTCATCTAACCTCCTGAACAAGATCCAACAACCACAGAGTGTCTGAAATTATATATTCAGTGTTCATATGTGGCAGTGATAGAGTAAAAGAATTTGTACTAGTTTGGCTTTTCACATAGACATGCAAAACAAACACAGTCTCTGTGCCAAGAAGTGAAAGGGTATATGGCAGAGGACTAGGAAGACAGAGTCAGCCCTACTGCCTGCTCATCTGAATGAAGTAAAGGGATGGGCACCTGGCCCAAAGGGTATACAAATGTCTGAAATAATGACCCGCTCTCCCTTTTTAATGTTGCTGTTGTTAAAATGAGGCAAACACTGCTGTAAAAGGGTTTTCTCTCCACTATTTTTGCCACTGCTTCTAGCGGTCCTCTCAGGCAATGAATAAAACTTGAAGAAGGGCAGTCTGGTGCACAAATGTTCTCGTTATCTTAAAGGGGTCAATGGTCAAAGGTGAAAAAAATTCATAGAGTAGTTATGATTAAAGGTAGGTTTTTAAATGCTTTTGATAAAGGCTTGTAAAACAGCCAAAAGAGATCCTGCAATTTTAATGTTAAGTGGCTTTTGTATTGGAAAAATGCCCAAGGGCCATGTCTAGCACGGTCACTTACAAATGACTGATGGGAGATCAATACAGACAGAGTGGGGATGCAGCTTTGTCACTGGGATATGTAGTTAGTATGTGATTAGCCTTAAGTAGCATTGACTTGGATGTAGATGGGCAGTAAAGTGCTTAGTATCCAGTCAGCATGATAGCTGCTTGTATACAAAAGTTAATGAAAGGGGAAAACCACATTATCATTAGACACCCAAAGGGGCTTCCCACACCTATTCGGGGATTTTAGGAGAAGATCAGCCTGACAATGAGCTGTGTAGAGCTGCCAGTCCCTACAGCATTAACTCTGAATTTGGTTTTCCTCTATGACGAGCAATCTCCTAGGACTTGGTAAATCACCTAGTTAAGTTCTATGTGCAACCTTATTATAGGGGAACAAGGAGGCCACTTTGCCTTTCTCAGAGGCAGAAAATCCTGTAAAATAAGCAAAAATAGAAACTACAGAGTGGAGAGAGGAAATGAGGAGGTACCTTGAGGAAGGTAAGATCCTCTAGCGCTGATAACATGTTGCACTAAATCTCCTCTGTTCCTTAATGTAGAGGTCATTATACTTAATCAGATCCAGAATATCGCACTAGGCATTTCACTTTTCTTCCCCTTTTGTTCAGATGCAATATTGGTAAACAGGGATTTTAAAATGCATTTGGTCACGTTCTTGATAAAGCATTTTTACCCAGGGACATGGTAGAGTTCCTATGCGATTGGACAGGGTGCTAGATGATGTCCCCTAGGCTCCCTTTCCCACAAAAGGTTGGGCCAGATGATCTTTCGAGGTCTCTTCCAACCTGGGCTGTTCTATGATTCTGTGATTTTGTTAAGCAAAGGAATTGCGCCTTCTTATTTCATAAACATACGCACATATGCATTCTCTATTTTCAAAACACAGACTTAGTGGGGGACCCATATTTTTAACTTACGCATCTAAGATGTGCCCCGATTTGCCTTTCTGGAGGAGTTTGTGTCTCCTTTTTTTCTATAGGGAGCTCTGTATTGTACCTCTGGTAAACAGCAAAGTAGCCTAGATGTTATGAATCCCCCTTGATATCAAATTATAAACTCCCTTATTTGTTGCTCAGAAGTATAGGTCGCATTACTGAAGAGAGCATACCTATGAAACAGAGAACAAGAAGTTAGTCATTTTAAGTGTTCTGATTAATATTTACACTTTTTTTGCTACATGAAAAAGAAGAAATCACTCTGAAAAAGCATAACCTATGCTATCTTCTGTGACCTCTTACCCCGCTATTCAGAGTATTAAAAGGCTTGCCTCAATTTTAGTCACATGGTGTAAACTGAAATTATTTCGTGGCTAACCTGATATTTCCAGGGCCATGGTGAAGCCAGAAATCTGTGGCCTAGGGCCATCGCATGCCTTTCTAATGGACCCTCAGTACACAGTTAATTACAGGGAGAATTTGGGTATCCAGCTGTCAAAAGCCACTGCAGCACAGCACCAGTCAGAAAGGCTCCTCGCTCAGCACCTCTGCTGCATTCAAACCTGGACACCCTTGCAGGATTCCCACTAGAAGTGGAGATGACCCAGAAGAGCCCAGAAGGCTTAATATTGGACAGTGCAAGCGTAAAACTTGGGGGGTTTACAACAACGTGCATCTAAAATCATTACACCCCTTATTAGCAAACGATAGTGCACATGCGATCAGCTAATTAAAATTGGGCCAAGCTACTAATGGAGCCATAACCTAGGTCATTGATTCCCAAAACATTTGTTCTTTTGCTAAGCTAAAGGAGAAGCTCTGTAGTTCAAACAAGGCAAAACCCCTGCTATACTTAGTCCATCTTTTTTAACTGCCTGAACTCACTGTTGACTAAAGTTCTTCTGAGGGCATTGAACTGAGTTAGTAGCTGAGCCTTTACAATTGTGGTTATTTCTTGCCCATTTCATTGCTCCTAAGTGAAATGTAAAAAAGATTATTTATTAATATTTACAAGAAGGAGACACAGTTTCTTCTCCAAAGAATCTATATAAGTATACTCTGAAGACAAAACAATCTTTTCTTCAAATTACTCTGTACAATTTATCAAAACTGAATAATTTGCCCAGGCAAGATTTGGCTACTTATCAAAAGAAGCATGGCTGTCCAGTCATTTTCCAATAGGAACAGTAACATATTGGTGTCTTTTGGAGTGTTTTGTTAAATGTGCAGTCAGCTAACACTCCAGAGTAAATGTACAGCCACAGCTGAGGCCTTCAACTCGACATTTCCAGGTTCACAAGTCCCAGATCTGTCACACATTTCCTTTTTGACCCTGGACAAGATATTTAATCTCCCAGTCCTCCATCTATATAACAGCTAATATATTAGTTGCCTTTATTGCTATAGACTGCAGAACAAGAACAGTGTCCAATTACCAATAGGTTCAGTGCTGGATATGATGGAGATGTGTTGATAGTTGAGGCCTCAGAAAGCTGCTCTAACAAAAAGCAACCAGAAATTACGCATGGTGGTTTTGGCATGTAGCTTTCTGACTGCATTTCTGTAGTCTTCTTACCCAGACCCTTCTTACATGTGAAATCTGCTAGACGCTGCAAAGCTACGAGGGCAGGTGAGGCTCGACCAAAGGTCTGTTTCCCTCTCCAGAGATCTCTGGATGTATTTGAGAACCATGCTGCTATGACCTTCATGAAATTCATAGCTTTTGGAATAGTCCTGAAACTTTATACCTTTGACACAGTGAAGGAGAATTATTAATTTGGCCCTCAACTTCCATGGAAAGTATTCAATTTGTTTGCATGGTCATATATTTACCACACCAAGACTTTGCCTCCTAGAAATACAATGCTTGCCAATGAGTTGTTTCTTATGACCTGAGAAGCTAAGCGATGTCTAATATTGATCAGTGGTTCATACATTAATGGAAATAGCTAAATTGAAAAAGATCCTCTTTATACACACTGTGGCAAATTGTATCTGTTTGACTGGAGAGGGCAACCTTTTATTGAACTGCATAGTGGTTTGCTTTTAGTTGAGTTTATTCCTTTCTATAAAGGATTTTTCCCTTTCTGAATTGTTCCGCAAAAGAAGTGCTTTTTCTCTCTCTGCTGACCACATTTAGTACATGCCTATCTTAATAATGACTCTCAATTTACCTTCAATCATCCCCATGATGTAGGAAAAGCCAATTTGAGTTTCCTATGTCAATGAAATACAATGCAATAGGGGACTAATTTATTCCTACCGACAAAAGGCAGGACTCTATTGCATCCTTTCCTAGACCTTTTGCCAGGACTGAGGTTGCAGCAGGTTTGTCTATACCTCTGTCCATCAGGTGATACCCACTTCTGAAGTAGGGTTGCCTTCCTCAGGCCGAGGAGATGTTGCCTCCTGTTGTGCCATAACCATCCCTCCTCTGGAAGTATTGTACAAATCAGAAAATGTTGCACCAGAGTCTCAGCTGGTTTCTTCCCAAGTCCAGATCTATTATCTGTGTCTGACTGTTTTACATCAGCATGCCTACATCACCTATGTCCTTGTTCCACTTCCTTCCACTATACTGTCGTGGTTTAACCCCAGCCAGCAACTAGTCACCACACAGCCACTCACTCACTCCCCCCGGTGGGATGGGGGAGAGAATCGGAAGAGTAAAAGTGAGAAAGCTTGTGGGTTGAGATAAAGACAGTTTAATAGGTAAAGCAAAAGCCACGCACACAAGCAAAGCAAAATGAGGAATTCCTTCCCCACTTCCCATGGGCAGGCAGGAGTTCAGCCATCTCCAGGACAGCAGGGCTCCATCACGCCTAACGGGGACTTGGGAAGACAAACGCCATCGCTCCCAGCGTCCCCCCTTCCTCCTTCTTCGCCCAGATTTATATGCTGAGCATGACGTCATATGGCATGGAATATCATATATATACGGTCAGTCGGGGTCAGCTGTCCCGGCTGTGTCCCCTCCCAGCTCCTTGAGCCCCCCCAGCCTCCTCGCTGGTGGGGTGGGCTGAGAAGCAGAACAGCCCTTGGCTCTGGGTAAGCCCTGCTCAGCAACAATGAAAACACCCCTGTATTATCAACACTGTTTTCAGCACAAGTCCAAAACACAGCCCCATGCCAGCTACTTGTCATGATTTAACCCCAGCCAGCAACTAAGCACCATGCAACCACTCGCTTGCTCCCCTCCCCCCACCTCCCTGGTGGGATGGGGAGGAGAATCAAAAAAAAAGTAGAACTCGTGGGTTGAGATAAGAAGAGTTTAATAATGGAAATAAACTAAAATATAATAATAATAATAATAATAATAATAATTAAAAGGAAGATATCAAAAAGAGAGAGAAAACCCAAGAAAGACAAGTGATGCACAGTGCAATTGCTCACCACCTGCTGACTGATGCTCAGCCAGTCCCCAAGCGGTGATCTGCCCGCCCTGGTCAACTCCCCCAGTTTATATACTGGGCATGATGTCCTATGGTATGGAATATCCCTTTGGCTAGTTGGGGTCAGCTGTCCTGGCTGTGGTCCCTCCCAGCTTCTCGTGCACCTCCTCACCAGCAGAGCATGGGAAACTGAAAAATCCTTGACTTAGGTTAAACACTACTTAGCAGCAACTAAAACATCAGTATGTTATCAACATTATTCTCACCCTAAATCCAAATCACAGCACTGTACCAGCTACTAGGAAGAAAATTAACCCTATCCCAGCTGAAACCAGGACACTACTATAAAGAAAATGGACTCTATCCCAGCCAAAACCGGCACATATACTAACCAGCATCAGTAAGCTGATTGACAGGAAGACAAAAAGCAAGCCTTATGGGACAGGGCTGAGGATAGCCCTTTATTTAGACTGGGTGAGAAGGATCCAGGTGAGCCTGACATTACACAATAGCCACAGGAGATTTTTCAGTTTAACAGGTTTGCTTATGAAGGGACACAACAAATGGAGTTTGTGCAAATTAAGCTTAAGGTAAGCTGATAGAGCAGTTTTATTGCTCAGGAAATGACTGCACTCTGCTTGGCATCAGTCACTGCCTCCCAAGCCCATCTTTGAAAGATCCCAACATTTTATATTTATTTACCAACACAAATTACATTGGCAGCCAGTCACTTCAAGCAATCTGCCTGGTCTGGTACAGCCAAGCATACAAGGATTTAAGAAAGAAAAATAAAAGATCTGTTCTTCCTATTCAGAGAGTGACAGATATAGCCCAGCCCAGGCTCTTGGTCAGCCAGCTGGCACTGAATTACATCACACTTTAAAAAAAAAAAACACAACAAAACAACCTCCTTATTTCATTAATACTTTTAATGGGACTAACGATTACAGAAAGCAATTATGGGCAGTGAGGTATCTCTACTTCAGCTAGACTGAATCTCTTTCTGTCTCTAACACATTTTTTGACACAGCACTGAAATGTGATGAACTGAAATGAAGACATGTATCTCTGCTGTGGTCAAGCTGTGTTGTCCTCATTTTGTTTTGATTCTGAATAAAAGAAACAGCAGAGAAAAGGTCCTATTGTGGATTTGGGCAAGAAGAAAGCAGCACAAGCAAGGAGAAAGATGTTCTTTGTTCTATAGGGCCTCTCATTTCCATAAATTTTTCATTTAATATATTTGGTAAACTCCCATTAACTCTCATTTTCTCTGTCCCATGGAGAATTACTGCCTAGTCATCCCACTGAATAAATAAACAACAAAGAATCATCACAGTTCATAATGGAGGGGTATTTAAGAAAACAGGTAATTGCCAATTTTCAAGGACATCTGATTTGTAAAAAGGAAAAGTATTTAGGGGCAGCATGGTGCAAGGGATTCATCTTAAGGCAAGGACATCTTAAGCAAGTTGTTTAAAATGTTAGCTTTTAATTTCCCTATCAGTAAAATGTGTTAATGATACGTACCAAATGAATGCTGTGAGGGTTAGTCACGGAGCCAATTTCTTGCCTTTGCACTTGCTGAGTGGCCCTGTGGACATCAGCAGAACTTCTTCCCTTTAAAAGAAAGACTTGGCTCAACACACACACACAGTGGCTCAAATCCACGGAACGCTAAACTTCATGCAGATCAAAATGACAGCCACTTTTTAGCACGAGATGTGAGGTTGTTGTACGTTGTCACGTAGCTGTGAGAGGCTCATCTCACAGTCACATCTCATTACTCCCATAGCCTCTTCCTCAAAGCGCTTCATCCTCTCCAGCTAGTAGGTACTGGCTCAGTTCAAAAGGTTAAACTGTTGTTTCCAAAGGATCCAGAAGAACAAGTCTTGACAAGGAAGAGAGCTGCAAATCCCTGATAAATCATGCGCACCACTCGGCTGTGGGACTCGTGAAGTACAAAATTAAATTGTGTTCACGTTGGCCTGCGCTGACTCATAGAAATGCAGTATGGGAATCATTGTTTTAATCAAGTCACACGTGTTAGGTCTTTTTGTAAAATAAAAACTAGGGTGGGTTGTACAGACTAGGAATAAATACTAAGGAAAAGAGAGTGGTCAGAGGAAATCAATCTCTCCTTTATATACTCCAAAATTATACTCATAAAGAAGAGGCCTCCAGCAGCTCTGTCAGTCACGATAAAGCTATCACTCTGAGATTTATTACAGGTTCTCTCCTTGTGTTTTCAATGGAAAACATCCTACAGGTGTGTTTGCATTACTACCAGAGATATATGAAGATTAATTACACGTCTGAGTGCTGAAATTCATTGACATATTTTCAAAGATTTAACTTGCATTCAAAGTCATGCCCTAAAAAAAGGGGGACTAGCTGCAAAAGTCAGAATGGGAATAAAATACTTTCAAGGATCAAAGAGTAATCACTATTTAACTCTTAGATGCAGGAGTGTAGCCTGCGCTTTCTCCCTGGTGCATTAAGCATGCTCTGTGCTTTGCATTTGATGTCTTTTGACAGAATCCAAATTCTACTTTTTTCACTTTGGCTTCCCCCCAGAAAGATGTGTGTGTGTGTGTGTGTGTGTGTGTGTACCAAAAGCCTCTTTTCCCTAAACTTTTTGGGGTCCTTACCTGGGACAGTGGCAGTCCTGTGCTATCCAGTCTACAGAGCGAGGCAGAATCAGGCTTTTAGGCAAGGTAACTCAATTGCGGCTGTCAATCTACAGTGCTGATTAGATTATTTTCCTCTGTGAGGAAAAAGGGCGTGCTGCTTAATTTCCTAGGATGGGGAATACTGTTCTTTTTCCATGCCCTGGCACCTCTCTCTCACTGACCTCTCAAGAGCAGGTAGAACCTGGAGTTCACTGTGTTGGGGAAAGGCCAGGAGAGACAAAATCTCACTTCTTCTAAAGGGCAATAAAAGCACGCACACCCAAGCTGTTCCCGGGAACACAGAGACTGTCCCTGTCACGAGCCACAGAGTAAACTTGCTCAGAAGGGGGAAATGTTTAAGGTCCACTTTGCCATGGGGCTAGACACATAAAATAGTAATCAGCTTTGCTGTAAAAAAGCTGCTATGTGTTTTAAATCCACCATCTTGATAAACATCATCTAAATAAGTTGCAGCAGTCCAAATGTATTGGTCCTGTCATGAGAACTGAAGGTAGACCAAGAAAGGATTTTGATTTACTGCTTTTCAAGGTCTTAGATGAACAAATACAGAGTGGTGCTTTTTATTTATATTCTTGCAATTGATGCTAAAGTAGCACTTAGGCAATGAAGTATATAGGTTGCAATTGAAAAAGGAAAAACATAATCCCTAAACATTGTATATCTTTGTCCAAGTAAAGAAATGAAAAATCTAACCAATACAGTCCAAAGTGTCTGGATCTTATTCAGCAGAAAATCAAACTTTCTGAGAGCTGAATCAGTGCTATGGTGGGGGTGGCATTGCCCTGGTGAAACAAATAAAACGAGGTTCACTGCAAAAGCAGATGGGTGCTTGTCTCACCACCTCCCTTCCCCTGCATCCTTACTCCTCCTGCCAGGGTCTGAGTCTTCTTACCCACTGAGTCCTCTCAAAATTGCACAATTAAACACCTTCCCTCCCTCCTACCAATTCAAATAATCGGTAAATTTGTATCAGTGGGGAAAGACACTCACAGAGTAAGTCAAAGAGACAAGAATGAAGGTCTGTGAGTTCATTATGAAGGATATTTTAACACTGGTCAAAAGAAAGAAAGTATGAGAGAAATGAGAAATCCTAACAAAATCTTTCTAGCTACGCTGAGAGCTAGCAACTTTTCAGTTCCAATATTAATCAATTTTTTTTCTTTTCATTATCTTCAAAACAGCCAGATTTCAAGATTTATTTTAAAAAAAAGGATGCTTGACCCTTAAACGAGATGCCAGAGTAGGTTTTTCCAAGAGTATTGAGTGACCTTAAGGCATTTTCTGGATCATACTATATTCAGGACTTTTATCTGTCTTAAAGTCTTTTCTTCCTGTGCAGCCACAGCTTGTTGCATTTCTTGCTCCTTCTACCACCTGGAATTTGCTGCTATTGCCACTACCTACTCTCTTGCCCAGGGAGCCACAGAAGAGTGACATTCTCTAAAACACAAAGTTGTTTAATTTTTCAACTCAGCCTTTACTAATCTAGGAGGTATCTGGAGGCAACTGTAGTGGCAAAGTTTTCATATGGCAAGTTGATGGTTTCCCTTTAATGAAGAAAGTTTAAAGTCTTTAGAAAAATTGACTAAATCCTCCAGGTAAGCAGAAAGGCATTTTCTGGCAGCAGCCAGCCCATCAGATTTCAAATAATGACTCCAAAGCCACATCTGTTAGGACAGAAATTGAACATGAAAATTGCTGATCAAGGCTTATTGTCATGGAACTACTGTCAGTATTGACAAAACTCAAAACCAAAACAGACACACAACAGCTTTGCAAGACAAGATGACAGTCATCTGGCAGGTAATCCATGAAGTCAGCAGGTAAATCCAACAGGCTAAATCTCATCATCCATTTGTGGGTTAAAATGACACAGGAAAAAATATGAACTCTTACTGAATACAATGGGTAGGTTTTGATCCTTCAAAATGGATTACGCAAAAATTCAGATTTTATTCAACAAATCAGCCCTCTACGCCATTAAATCACAAATGCGCATTTCAATGTCAAAAGCCAAGTTTTTGCAAGTGTAATAGAGTTTCTCCACTCTGACCCAGCAAGTGCAAGCTTTCCCCATAATATTCCCTGCAAGTACTATTCCCTGCAGTATTCCCCTATTATCAAAGGACTAGGCTGGCCCTAGAGGACACAATGGATTCTTCCATCTCCAGTGTCTAGAGTTGCTTTACTGCCAACTATATGAAATTTGCTATGTTCATGTACAGATCTTTGGTGAGCACAGTCAACATAAACAAAATAGAATGATACATCCATGTCCAGCTTGTTTACCTATTATCGTTATATTAAAAAAACACATTTATTTATGCTATATATAAAAAAATAAAGAAAAATATGTTTTGATATAATGTGTTGCCCAATTTTTTACAGTATTGCGTTCAGCTTCACTGTTTTGCCCATGTAGGAAAATTCTTTTGTCCGTGTGGGTCTTTCACATAGCAGAAGGGAAGGAAAATGTTTGTCAAATTGGAAAATCTGATTTTCAAAACTAAACACTAGCAGAGCTGCTCCAGGACAGATTGAGGAACTAGTATTGGCAAACGTACATGCTTATAAACCAAGACACTGACTTAAAATCAGAAGATTTTCTTGTTGGGTGAGGTTGAAACCTTTACATTTCATGTCACCAAGCTTTTTCACCATCATGAGGTTTAGAAGCATCACATTTTTTTAATGAAAACCAAGCTTTTCAGATAATTTGGTAAAAACAATTAGGCCTTTAAGAAAAACATAATTTATCACAAAATGAGTGATAATGTCACAAGTATGGAAAAATCTGAAACTACATTAAAATAATTTTTTAATAATTTGTATCTCAAGCTGAAATTTGATGTTCCTTTAACATAGTAAAGGGTACCTGGGTTTACAGTAATTTAGGAGTTTCTGTATTAGTGAAATAAAGCTATACTATATTCCTGTACTTTTAAAATCTCTTTCACCAGGGCAATGAATCATAATCAAAAACTATACAATAATTTATTACTGTATAGAACAGATTGTGACTCACAAAAGTTAGTGTCTTTTTCTAACTTTCAAAAAAAAAATATATATAAAAAAAGCTCAGTAAAGAGAGAAGCTGGATATGAGGAATGAATTTTGAGTTCTTTTTAAGATCACAGGAGTGCTACCAGAGAGACTTAGAAGTGTGCAAGAATTCACTGCAAACAGAGCACAACCTCCTTGTACACAAAATTAAATCATATTAACCAAAGAGACGAGAATGACTAAATTGCAAAATGTTTTCAAATTTCATAGGAGAGTCAGGTTTATTGCAGTGTGGAATATGTCAGTGACTTTGTTTACAGGTAATCAAAATTGTCCCTTTCTCTGAAAGTTTAAAAATATATGATAAAAAGTTCACCTTTGGAGAGCTTGGAAGGAAAAAAACTCACGCTTCATTGATTATAAAGGAAATTGTATCCCAAACATGTTCACTTGATAAACTAACTAAGTAAAAAATTAAGTTAAATTCATTTTTGTTGGAAGGAGAGCAGTGACAATAATAGGAAAACCCCTAATTCTTTGGAGATTAAGCCAAGAATTCCAGATGCACTTAACACATCATATCAAAAGACATCTAAATACTGCTGGTCAGGAGTCAAAACTAGACATTTTCTGATAACGGAATCTTACTTCCTAGCAAGATAAAGCCAGTTGCCTTTGCTTCCTAGTGATATTCAAATAAAAAAAAGCAGCTGATCTCATACACCTTCATCAGACAATGCTTCCTCTGAATTTTTAATTTCAGTGGAAGTTTTTCTGAATAAGAATTGCCACTTCAAACCAATAGATATGAAACACTTGCCCTGTCTATTTCTTGTAGCAAACAGTTGCATCTTGTCTAATACTTAGATTGTAACCCTTAAGGAGAAAGGCTGTCACTCTGTTACATGTTTATAAACTGCCTCCCTTAATATAACTCAGGCCTTAAGATGCTACCGCAATAGTTACATCATTTTTTAATATATGTATTTATGTATTTAATATATGTATTTTTAATATATGTATTTTCTCTTCCAATCTTGGGAAATGCAGAAAATACATAAAAATGTATACCAAATTCATACTTATTTGAATTCAAAGTGGATTTTACATGCCATTTAGCCCATCAATAATCAATTTTATAGTCTGCATAAAGGAAACACAGAAATAAAAAAGGCAAGGGATAATCTGTAAAATGTATCTAAGATTTTTTTTTTTCCTAAAATTCCACTTCTTTACTTGGGAGTCGATATTGCTAGGAAGAAAATAAACACAAATAATTGATCACCTTAATATTTGAATTGCAATCTAGAGGTTGGGAAAATACTTGGACATATGCTTTGGACAAGCACAGTCTCTGCCTAATCTCAGTTACTTCTTGACCGTATAAATCAAGCATAAAGTATAAAAGCCCTTGCAGTATAGATGTTGTGAATTATTTTGTATGTATAGAGGTCTGCCTTCCCGGCCAAGCCAAGACTGTGACATGCTTTTTTTAAAGGATTGAAGCCTAATCACAAACTTTACTATTTGCATTTCATAAAGTTTGTCGCCTTGTTTTGCTTTTTTTAACATAAGTATACAGCATTATTTATAAAAGTAAATACATTTTTAAAGTCCTTTCAAAAAATAGCATCCATCTCATAATATTTCTTCCCCTCATGAGTCCAAGAGGGTAGAAAGAATCTACAGTGTCCGTAATGTCACACAATGAAATGTAGAAACTATGGCAAGCAGGCAATGTGAAAACCTATACACAGCAGGACATACTGTAGCCAGGTAATATTATTGAGTCATTGGGAAATGTTTGTTTCAAGCACTTGGAAACTGTCATTGCATATAACAGCATCACTGGTTTTAAAGTCACAGACAGATACAATATCAAAATAATTTAAAAATTTCTGTCCTCTGAAGGAATCATGTCATTAAGGCTGGGTGAGTAGCTGAGATTCAAGCACGGTTGATGATGTTCTCAGTTAGTAAAAGGTTCATATGTCTACACTGGTGAATTATTAGAACATTTCTTGATATCCATGTGGCCTCTTCCAAGTAGCCAGAACCTCTCTTAGTCTTTTCCAGGCATGGTTTGCTCTCCAAGGACCTTGTGCCATAGTTCACATCCAGGAACCCAGTTTTGGAGGCTCACCAGTAGACAGTTCACGAACAGTCACTGAGGCCGTGGGAGCCAGCCTCCATCCCAAAGAATATTCCTAACCGTGTCCAATTTACCAGACTAGACATAACTGATTCACTCTAGACCAGAAAGTAATTTTGGTTTAGTAATATTTCTCATGTTCACCTGAACCCTAACAGCTTTGGATGTTACGGACGCAAGCCCAACTGCTCATAACTTGCACAGGCAGCCATGGGCAAATCATGCCCATGAGGAAGGGCGCGGTAGCCTCTTTGCAGAAAGTTGAAAGAAAAAGTGCCATGACAGTTGTTCTTCTTTTGCACTTTCTTGTTCCAGTTATTTCTGGCCTTTGCAAGCATTCAGGACAGCCCAAAGATTCAATTACACAGCAGGACCAAAGACTGGAACAGTTTGCAGCATTTAACATGTTTTGTACCTGGTTGCACAGTTGCTGTAGTTCCTGTGGATCCATTCCAACTCCACAGAGTCTTGCAGTTTCAAAGCATGGATTCTGCATCAAGGTAATCTATCAAAATAAAAAAAGTAATAACAATAATTTAAAAAAATTGATTGACATGAAAATTGTAGTACTTTTTATATATCTTCACATAATAAGGCTGGCACTAGTAGAGTGCGACTAAAACTTTCACATACATACCAACACTTTTCAAATGAGGCAGGCAGGACAAACTCATGTTATCTGAGGATTTTAACATTTTCATGTGGATTTTACATGTTTTCCTGTTAAGTGCTGACAATCATGTTAGCTACAAATCTGGACGTGGCCATGGAGATCTGGAGGAGGAAGGTTTCTGAGCCTGGTGTTAGTCAAGGTTTCAATGGGGTGACATCACTTTATATTAGGTGAGGATCTTGACTAACAGCTTAAAAAGATGGTATAAAATAAGAAAGAGAAGAAAGCAAAATGGTAGTCAAGGTTACATGAACTCTTGCTACTATTCTTCTGTTAATGAACATAGAAAAAGCTTTTCTTAATGATGAGTTAACTTGTGACTAGCCTGAATTTTGCAGATGAAATCAGTATTACTCCTGGTATGCAATAAAGAAACTTGCTGATAGTAGTAGTATGAAAGGAGAAGCAGCAGGAAAGGAAAAGAAATTGCGTAATTTGTAGGGATTCAAAACATACATCAGGGTTTAATATCTGAAACTGCAGCGCAGATGCAGATGCAGCATTTAAAATTTAAACAAATACTTCAGAGGCTTCTAGATATGTTATAGTCTGTAGTTATTTTGCACGCATTTCTACATACTCTAAAAGAGTAAAAAAAAGTTATTAAAAAAATCAAAACTTCACATAAACAGAACCTAACTGCTTCATCACTCATCTTTGCAGCAGTGGCATATTTCCCTTGAGTGTTTCAAAGCCATAGGAACAAGGTAGCTCCACGAGGCAGTGTATTTTATTGGTCAGCAATGTAGAGTGTATATCTATACATCCTGCTTCAGACAGAGAGCTGCTGGCAGTGACCAACTCTAGCTTTGTCACAAGGAAGGAGAGAGATTCTCATTTTCTGCCCTCTTCTGATGTGAAGTACGAATTGGCCACGCTGTTCAACATGATAACTGTGATTAAATTTCTTTGTAAAATTATTGCAACTGTGTGTGTGTGTGTGTGTGTGTGTAAATCAGTCAGGGAATTGGAAATTGCTGTAATGGGAGTATTTAGAAGACTGATAAACTGACTTTAAAATAAAACTTTAGTAGACTGACATTCATTAATGAGTTAGTTTGTGCCAGTGGTTATTTCTTACAAATTATCATCACGTAGCTTTACATACACAAAACTATTAGTCCACTATATCCTGAATTAGCTGTAAGTATGCAATACCATGGACCTGATGCACCAGTGGCTGCGGTACTCAGCGGCTGATGCTTGAGGAGGTCAGCGTGATCAGGTGTGAGAGCCCTTTTATGCATAAAGTTCCTCTGGATGCCTGATGCTTTTTGCAGCTTGCTTCTCTCCCAAAAGGGGATCGCATCTGCTCCCAATGCTGCTTATCTTGTTTTTGGCTTTGCCAGTCATCCTTCTCTGATACTTGCGTATTCAGTAGGATATCCTGCCTATTTGCTGTGCCTCGTGCTTATCTTGTTCTTTGTTCTTTATCTTGCAAATTCTGCTGCTTGAGTTGCTGTTTGTATGTTTTCCCACACTTCCTACTTGCAACTACACAAGTTTTTGTTTACTCTTCGGTGGACACATTGTTCATATACTTCAATGAAATACTTACACGTTGTGTTTGGTTATGCCATGAGTGTTACATATATATATATGTGTGTGTGTGTTATTGGCTACACTGTTTTACTATGCTTCTGGCTGGGTTCAAGGCAAGCAAATACGAATTCTACCCTAACTATGCCTATACTATAATGTGTATCCTGACTGTCAGTATGACAATTATTTATAAGTGTCACAGCCTCTGGTCTGGCTACAATGCCTACAGTTGCTGGTTGGTATGGTGGTGACCTCAGGTAAAACCATTCTCTGTGGGAGGAATAAGCAACCAAAGAGCTGTTGATTAGGCAGCTAGAACAACAGAATAATTAGTACACCTCAGTAGCACGCTTTAAAACAAGATAATTATACTTGTAACACCGCTTTCTTTAGTCAGTACGGTGTCACTGTAGTGGTGGTCTGCACATTTACTGAAATAAAATCTATTTCAGAGCAGCAAAACAGAGATTATGTGAAGATGACATTATACAAGGATTCACTATTCATAAAATGAAGTTATTCTCCCTTGTGCTGCAGAAGCTGTTAAATTAAAGAACACAGTAGTTAGTATCTTTGATGTAGAAAAGAAGGCAAGAGAGAAGAGAAGGATAAGTGTTATCATCAGCCTGTCTAAGGGAGAAGCAGAGATAACAGATGCAGGAATAGACTGATTTTGACTTAACTAAAACACTTTTTTCAGCCTTAATGAAATGATTTTCTAGCCGTAATGTGCAATGGAGCTAGCAGCAGAGGCACTCTGCTTTGATACAGACCAACAAGTGAGAAATGACATGCAAGTATGTTCAGGAAACCTGACATGACAGCTGGTTACCTCGTCTCTCTACGCCACAGATGTACCACTGCACTGGGGAAGAAAAGGCATCAGTCATACTCTTCAGCCAGAAGGCAAAGGAAGATCATTTCAGGAAAAGTTTGCACAGCTTCTCTGGAAAAAAAAAAAAAAAAATGGAAGCCATGCCAAGAAAAATTGGACCCTGGGAAAAGCCTAGAAGAGCCTTTCTGTGAAGAAAGTTCACCTCCGGGGTTACCGATGGTGCTTGTTGAGGAGAGCCTTGGCAGGAGCTGTACCAGGGAGCTGAGGCCACCCCAGCCCGCGGACCGAGCAGGCCAGGTCATCCGCAGTGCCCTTCAGCTAGAGCAGGCAATCAGCGATGCTCAGTAATCTCATTATCATTTCTCTCTTCTCTGGTTAAATAAACTCTCTGTAATCAGTGACACAGAGAGAAGACGTGTATCAGTAGCAGGACGCCAGGTAGGGGGGGGAAATGCCGGGTGAAGGGTGGTGAAGGCATGTGCAGAAGCACAGCGGGGCGTCTGTAGCCCTCCCATCTGCCTCACGTAGGGCAGCGAGTGTCTGAGACCTCCGTTCCCCAAAAACCCGCCGCTTCAGGGACTCGCGGCGCACGCCACCTTATGAAGGTCCAAGATTCCTATTCCTCACAAGTAGCAAAATGATGGAAGGTAAATTTGTCCCCACTACCGGCACCTGCCAAAGGATGAATGAGCGCTGCGTGTGTCCTTGGGCCGCCTTAAAAGGCTGCCACTGACAGTGGTAGGAATTACTGACCTACCTCCAATATAAACTTGGCCTTAGTGGAAGGAGGGATGTGTAATGCATACTTTGTGACTGCTCTATCGGTGATCTCAGTCCTGACCCAATGGGTCTAGTCTGAAATTAGTGGGCTTCTAATTGCTTTTTAATTTAAAGCAATTACAAAAGGGGGCACTACCAAACGTCATTTGTACTTGTAGGATCACATATGGCATTTAACTGGGAAAAGCATGTTGGGCAATTTTTTTTTCATTAGAAATCTTATTCTACCCACAGCAAATGCTGGAATACCTGAAATTCAGAATTTAGATGGCAAGATGTATGGGCACTTTTTATCAACAGACTTTTATTTTGTTTAGAATATTGAAGTGAAAAACAGACTCAACTGTTCAGACTGGCCTGAAACTTATGATTCATGTTCTTAGCTTTGTGGCATTGTTCTTTATTGTTTTAGCCACTTAAGAAGAGACCATTGTTAAAGGTTAACTGAGCCAAAGAGGCATCTAGAAAGAAAATAAATTCCTGATGCCCCTTTATCTTCCTTCAAAATTTACAGCAGTGTGGAACATGACCTTGAGAAGCTACGTTAACTGACACAATGATGACCATGGGCTTGCGGTCATTGCAGACAGAGATAAGTTGTGTCCAGCAACAACTTCTGAGTCAGTTCTCACTACAGTAAGGTTTTTCCGTGATTGAAAAAACACTTTGTCCCTGCCTAGACACACTGTGTAGTCACGGTCATTGTTGCATTAGTTAACATGACTTCTCAAGGACATGTTTTAACTTGTCATGCTGTTCCAGTGAAGTCAAGCCCACTGAGAGGGACATCAAGAGGGTATTAGCAAAGTATTGGGCCAGCTCCATCAAAAAGGACAGGTTCTCCTGCAGCAGTTCATAATAGAGAAGTGACATCTCTGCATTGCCACTTCAAGCCCACACTGCTATCTGAAGTGACATCTTCATGTTGCAGCATGAAGCCCGTAGCGTTATGTGGAGTGACATCTCCACAGAACTGACTGAAGCCCATGCTAATTGCAGCTCGAACTCAGGAAAAGAGTTTTGCAAAAAACATTACTGGAAACTCTCTGAGGAAGGCAGGCACCAGCTAGCAGTGCTGAGCCCCAAGTACCAGAAAGTGGTTACTCCTATTAACAAAAAAATAACGTGGCATTTTCCCCGGAGTTATAAGAACAGATCACTTTTGATAATAAGATTTCATTGCTCTGTTTATCTAGAAGGAGAAAAGGCACTTCATTTTTTCTTTTGCAAATATGTCAGGGAGGAAGTAAACCTCTTCCCTGCACTTACAACTGTTCAGCTTTGCTTAAGCAAAAGTAAACACGCGGCTTTCTTCCCTAAAGAAAATCTTGAGTCTTACCTGGTTTCTACCAGTCCAAGGCTGTGCCTGTATGGCTGTGCCTTTAAGCAAGAAATCTTAAGCTCTCGCTGGTCCTGGGATCAAGGCTCCCAGATTCATATCTATCCTTTACAGCTGAGTAGTTCTCTTTGAAGACCTCCCCACTGCTGCCTCTCTAATTCTGGCTTTGATGTCTATTATCCCAGCATCCCTACCTCCTCCCCAACAACAGAGCCCAGCAGACTGAGAACAGCCAGAAGTCATCCAAAAAAGTGCTGGAACAGAGGTTAAGACTTTTGGGGGGGGGGGGGGAGGGTGTAGGGTGATAATGCAATAGTATGTTTCCATCAGCTTAGCTTCCAGCTTTCAGAGAAAGGGCAAAGAGGAGATACTCCTTCTCAGTACTGGAGTGCTTTTATTTTATATATTTGTAGATCATTACCAGAGGGCCGGGAATCTGGTTTTGAACACTAGGCAGTATTCTCAGGTGGCCAAATTTGAAGTACTTGACTCAGGTTTTACCTTAGTTAATGACCCTTATACTGAAGTTACCATTTTTTGCTGGTTTAAGGCACTTCAGAAGTAAAGAATGAGTTACCTATGTAGACCTTGCCCAAGTCAGATCTCAGCTACGAATAATTTGTTTTCAGACACATTTTCAATCTTGAAGGCTTTGATTTTTATCTTACATCGGTTCAGCTAGCACCTTTACTCACAGGTTGTGTTTCTGGGGCATGTACTTTTAATAATTCTAAGCGTGGGGAAAGGAAAGGTTTTTCCCTTTCAGAAATTCTCTTTCTGAGGCTGTTTTACAGACCTGTGCATACTTCCTTCTGCATGCTATACTAGTGGAAACTTTATCTCCAGCTGGGGATATTAAAGATTGTTATATCTACCAGGAGCCTAAGTTTTGTTTTTCATATATGGGTATGGTTCAAATTGGCAGTGACAGAAAAGTTACCTATTATGTAGTACAGGGGAATTCAAACTTGCTGCACCAGTTATTCTCAGCACTGACCTGATACAATCTAAGGGGCAAGGTGAATACTCATCAGTAGGAAAATGTCATTATTCACCACAAATAAACAGAATTACCTGTTCTTAAACAGTAAGGTCATCTGTTTCACATTCTATCCACCTTGGGCTGATTAGAGCAAATTAGATTCTGTGCTAATCAGCTCAAGACATGTGCTGAAAATGTAGAAATCCATTATTTGATTTTCCTGCAGTAATTCTCAGAGAATTTGTATGCCCAATGAAGAACACAAAATTATTTAACCTTGGTAGGGCCCGATCCTGCAACTTTTTGGGGCTTATGCTGAGTGGTCTCATCAGGTTAAATAGGACCCCTCACACAAGTGAAGACTGCGTAATGGGCATAGTGAGAAGGCGGTTTTACAGACTGTCAACAGTATCTTTTTAGCTACTTGCTACCAGTCAAGGCTGTACCTTATCTACCCTAATTTTGCAGAATTTATAAATTAGTAGGTTTAGTTGCATCTTTTCAATCCCATCAGGAAGGAAGTAGCAAGACCAACACTGGACAATTATCACTTTGTATTAGAATGAGACTCCATTTAGGCATGAAAGGTCAGGGGACAGTTAAGTCAGTCCTTTTTTAATTTAAATTTCATTAGTTTTGCACATTACATTTGTCATGGTTATACTAAAATAAGTCCCAATTCAGGTCATCTATGAAGAATGTGGAAATGAGAGTCTAAGTAGATGGTTTCTATTCTTTGCTTTGCTGTTGCTTCCCACGTGAGCTTGGGCAAATCATATAAATGTCTTTTTCAGCTGCTAAATGACAAAAAATAATGTGTAAGGTCCACTGTGAGTTTTACTTCACTCATAGAAATGGAATGCATTCAGACTCTTATCTATACTCAATAGACCCCTATATATACCCAATAAATGTATTTATTAACAGAATTTTGTCATTTGTTACGTCATCATTTCAATATATTTCCATGTCCCACTACCTCAGGACCGTATCCATTTACTTCCAAGAGATTCACATCTCTGCTTCATAGGTAGTGACTGCACTAAAATCAATGCACACTTTAAAAACTGATATTCCTACAATATGTTTTTTGGAAAATTTTGAGGGTGTTTTTTGTTAGTTTGGTCAACTTTCCCACCCATATGAGAATATTTACTCTTATCATCAATAAAAAGGAACAAGAAAAAAATTATCTATGTCATTTTTTCCCCCCTCATGTTTAAGAGCAAGAAACAAACAGGGAAGTCCTTATCAAAGTACTGGAACCTGGATAGGAAAAATAATTTCATGCTTACAAAGGCCTAGGATCTTGTTTATGGGAGGGTGGACTTTTTTGTGCAAATTACCTATGAAATATGGGAAAAATCCATTTATTCCTCTCTCACTATTTGGATAGCTGTGGTCAATGCTTGTAGGATTTGCAGTCTTCAAAACAGAGGTTAAATTAAAGAGGAAAAAAAAGCATATTGCTTAGCTTTCCACATACCTTGAATCTTCTCAGTAATGCTGCCATAACTTGAGAAAGAGTGATATTTCAGGCTTTGGAAATCTGTTTTTTCAAAGTCTAAAAGGGTTGAAAACAAATCAGTACAACTTCAATCCAGTACCAGTTACTTAACTTTTAGGAAAGGCACAGACCCACCCTACCATCCCATACTTTCTTCCTACACCAGGTCTATCAGGGAGAGGCTGCCAGTGACTTAAACTCCATCATCCAATATGCCACAGTGGGACTGCGAGGATTTCCTACAGTCACCTGAATCTGTAAGAGGGCGGTAACTTGGACTCTGTGCTTCGTGCTTCTGGTCATACCAAACCATAATATCGTCTTATGAATTGCAATTAAATACAGCCAGTTCAGACCTGAAAGGCAAACTGGCAAAGCAGAGCTTGAACAAATTTACAGATCAGAAATAGAAATGCTGCATGGACACATATTAGACCTTTTAGTTTGTGTCTAGCACCATACTAGTGCAACAATCCTACCCGAAAGTTTCAGATTAGCCATGTCATTCTATAAGCTTTGTTGCATCAGAGGTGTGGGGAGATCTCTCCATTGCATTTAATTGCACAGTGTATGATACAACATCTGTAGGCTGATCTGTGCAATAGTGTCCCATCAATAACCTGGAAACAGTAAGTCTTTTTAGTTCAAGGTAAAGATGCTCTAGGTTTGTGCTCCCAGGGATTGCCTTCATTACAGGTGAATTCAGGGCCACTCTGAGGGTCAGCGCCAGGAGACCAGACACTACGTAAATTCCCAAAATGGGAATGAAAAAAGAATTAGTGGCACAATGACTTGTTACTGGATGAATTTCCCTCTAAACGGGAACTGCTTCATTAGCACATACCCTCTCCTTATCGCAAGACTAAAACCAAATAAATCAAACTCTGGCTAGACTTAACCAATATTTTTTGCCATCATAATGTCTCTTTTTCAAAAGAGTTACATGATTCAAGTTCATTTTAATAGCGAGCAATGAAGAAATTACAGTTGTTTCCATTCACACATAGCTCTAATGGGAAAAGCTTGACAGTAACTGCTGTTGCAAGAAATTCTTAACTTTTTCAGGAAAGGTACTAGTGTTCCTACATGGGTAATTACATCCTGATTCTGAGATTTTCCAGGAAAAAAAAAAAAAAAAAAGGGACAATATCTTTGTTCCCTAGATTGGAGATGACTAACTGGAAAAAAAAAAAAAAATCTCTTCAGGTTAAAAAGATTTCTTCAAAAGTAAGTGATTGTGATGGAAAGAGTAGATTACTTCATTCATTTCCATAGTAACAAAACTTGTAAAATAACAAAGTGACTAAACTTGTAAAATAACAATAATGTTAGCAGAAGTTATTTCAAATAGCTTCCTTGTTAGTTGATATAAAACTCCAATGAAAAGATGAGACAGATAAATAGAAAGATTTGCTCCTTCTATTGAGGGTTGATCCACTGTCTGTCTGTCTTCTTGATTTTTTTCCCCTTAATATTTTGAACTTCTTTGGAACAAAGAAATCTCTTTGATAGCATAAAAGCAATTCTCTCTTTTTTATTTACTCTTCCTCAGCCTCTTGCTCTACTTCCCCCATGCACTTCTTCTGCTTTCCTCTTTTGCCTGTTTTCAGCTACCTTTATCATTTTCTCTATACAAATAAAATTTTTAACATAGCCAACAAAATACATACATAACATTGGAATTAAAAACAAGGGGGTAAATCCCAGAATAAGAATCACAAAATAGTGAAATGCTGACTGCTGAAGAAATCTCAGTGACAACCTGTATCAGCAAGGACTCCTTCAGTTTTACTTTTCCTCTCAAATAGTACCATTTTCATCTTTAATCAAAGCTGGACTTAAATGTTGAGGCAGCCTAAGAGGAAAATGCTTATCTATTGAAATCAGAGTCTTCTTCAATCTTCTGCTGCGTAAAAGCCTCTGTTTACTCACAATAAATAGAAATATGTTCTGTAAGTAAATCTAGTAAATTTCAGTGTGACTACCCTCAAAGTTCCTGCTCAGTAGTAAAAAGGATAGTAGATTCAAACTTGTTAGTGCTGCACTGAAATAACTCCTAGAAATGTTATGAACTTTGCTTTACAGCCAACGACTTTTTTTACAAGAAATGTGGAAAACATTAACTAAAATTGTGTTGGTCTGTACAATTTTATTCTGTTAAAGACAGGTTTTATGATACATTTAGCCTTTTAAATGACACTAATAGTCTCTGGAGACACATGGTCTTTCCTGCAGTTCAACAATTAAGTCTATTTCAATGTTATTTGGATAAGTTGAAACAATTCAGTTACTGTATGTCTGCTCAGTGGCATGTACTGTAAGGCTAATGGAAACCACCTAGAGTTAACTAAATAATAAGGCTTTAGCCAGCTTTAGACATCTACCTAACTTTTGGAGGGAAGGTTGAAAACTGAGGGGGTGGAAGGGGTCATTTTATTGGCAGAGAAAGGAGTGTATTTTTCATCTCTCATTCCAAACATATGCACCCCTCCTCCCATCCACCACCACACACACACTTCAAAAAAAATGCCCTAAAATTTACACAGGTCATAAGTCTGAGTTGATAATGAGCACGATTAATCACAATTGTGTTTCTGGTTTTTCTTTCTCTTTCTGCTTTTGAAATGTGTTACTTGCTAAATTATACTAGCAAGGTTTTTAGATGTGTATGCATAAATACAAATATCATGGAGTCCTTACATATACATACGGCATGTTCTGAATTGCTCACACTTTTGTATAGTAAGTGTATGTTTATATAAATTATCTTATGTTGCTATGGCTAGACTGCTTCCGCTACCAAACTAGCTCTTTTAGACCTAGCTTAAATATCTCTACAGTGAGCTACTATGTAGACATATCTACAATCAGATTTTTACCACATGATTTTAAAAAAAAAAAAGAGAGAGAGAGAGAGGAAGTAATTAAGAGGGCTCCAGATTTAAAATCTTGGCTCTACTTCAAATCCCAAGCCTTGGACTAATCAGACATAAGAAGGATAAAAGGTACAGAGGAAGCTAAATTAATCAACGGTTAAACTGGCTAATAGCTCTCCATCAACCTGTACTGGGGAGTGGGAAGAAGTGGAAGGGTACCAGTGTAAATCTACTTCCTACAAACCTCAAGTTTCCCAAGATTTTTGGATCTTGAGATTCAAACTGAAATTCTTCTGTTAGGGCTGATTCAAAGTATGTCAGTTATTTCTTTGGAGTCAGTTAAATCTGTGTTAAATTTGTGAGGCTGTTAAAGCATATCATGAATGTTGATGTGACATGGGATAAACTATCGCCTGGCCTGTACATGAACTACATGAGGAAATTCGTCTGATTGTGGCATACAGATGAGAGAATAATAGCAATCCAAGGCATGAAAACTACATGCATCACGTAGCCATTCAGGTCCAGAGAACCTGAGAAAAGTTTAAAAAAAAATCATAGAAAACTGTGTTTTTCAAAATTATTTGTGCTGCCAAAAGCTTGACTTTACACACACACACACACACACGAACATGCAAAAACAAAATGTTGGTGAAGAATTTTCCAACGTTGCTGAAATTACTCAATCAAAATATCTAACAGGTATGGGTGCAAGATACAGCAATCTACCCTCTGAAAGTGAATTTTAACTAGAAAACCCTTTCATCCATCAGGACCAAAGGTAGACAGCTTTTGGTGTGGAAATTTTGGCAAAGGGCAACTCCAGAGGATTCTTCAATATTAATTTGTCAAGGATGGACTGAAAACCCCACCCACGTGGTTGAGTAGCTCTACTTACACCAGTGCCCCACATTAATGTCAGATCCAGGGCCAATCCAGATCCACCAATACAAACAATTGCAAATGCACCGGGCTCCAGATAACATGGGTTGCATACATCCAGAAAGCCAGTAGATCCTACCCAAAACAGCCAAGTAGTCGCATACTGCTAAAAGTGATGATCTAACACCAAATTCGGTAGGATCGGAAGGTCTACAGTACCCTTCTCAAGGCCTTTGCTTTTTTGAAGAGATTTGCTGTAGTGATGACCCTCCTGACAACAGTTACTGTAAGGAGGTTTTGTCAGAAGACTCCTGCCGAACCATATATCCAGGCAAAGCCATTAACTATACTGAACATTGAACTTCAGGGTAGTCAACACTGAATTTGACCTAGAAATTATTAGAATATACCATTACAAACAATTAGCTCCTCTGACTGGAAGGTGTCTTTTTAGCAGAATTAAAGGGTAGCAGGTTATAAAGACTGGACTCATCCTTCTGCATTTATTTAAGAATTTTCAAGGGACAACAGGAATACAAAATAAGGTCTGTGGAAGAGCTTTTCTTTGATCTAATATAAACAGACTACTATTCTGCAAGCTGCAAAGTTACATTTTAATTACCACAGTGAAAGCAGATGTAAAATCAATAAGGTGTTTTATTTCTCTCATTGATATGTATAAATACTTACTTTACAGCAAGGTTAAGCTGAGTTTTCTGTCATTAAATGTAAGGATTGATGCAGGCCATTCAAACCAGGTTAGAGCAGCAGAGAACAGAGTAGTCCTCCATGTCACACCGTCACCTGAAAATATTCACCCAATGCTTCAGAAACTATTTTCTGAGCTATTCAGAAATTTCTGTCATCACCTAGTTGGGATTGAAGGCTATAATGGACAAAACTTTACTACAAATAACTGGGTCAGCCATTCCAGTATTTATACAACTGTGCTTGCTTGTCTTAATTTATGAAGTAGTTCAATTATTATAGAATTTCTTGGGGATGTCTCATTTTAATAGAACCATTAATTCTATGCTCAGAGGATGTATAGAAATTGATGGTCAGTTCGTGTTCTTCATTTTAAGCAGAGATGTATCCAATTCAGAGCCTCCCACTGAAACTCTCTCAAACTTTGAGGAAAATTCAAGCTGCATTCACAAGTATCAAAGGCCTAGGGGTTTGCATTTATTTATTTATTTTATTAGGAGCAAAAATTACAGTCTTCTATTGCCCTTGACTGACTTCAAGCAGGTTGTCTCTCCCTTCATAATGGTTCTTATTTATCTAGGAGAAATCAGAGGATCCCTATACCCCTAAAGTCCCTCTGTCAAAAACACTGATGGCCATTCCTACAAATCACTTTTTACTTCACTCTGAATGGAAATAAACTTTGAAAAACTCCACAAGAAGAAAGGCTGGCCCAGCCACAGCAGTGTCTAACTTGAGATGCACTGGACTCTGCCTCTACTACAAATGCATCTGTGACACTAGACAGAACAACAAACCCAAAACTTCAGAAGACTTTAAACATTTAAGCATTGCCTACCTAAGCACTGAAATCAAATGGAAAGTTTTGCATGTTAAATCTTCATAGATTTTACACTTCAGTTTTCTTTTTTAGAAGTGATTTTCCTCCTTGACAGTGGTGCTGGGAACATGCCTTCAATGCTGAGAGGCACACAAGTGTGTTAGTAATAGGTACCATACAAGTACTACTGATTCAAAGCCAATTCCACATTATTCCCATAATTTTATGTCTTCATTTAGAAGTTAGTTTAAATGAATATCTCACTATTTGCAAGGCTTTGCAACTGCACCATTATGCACATAGTGCCCAGATGACAGTCCAATCTGCTCTACAAAAATCCGTATAATATTTCTTCTGCTTTTTAAGAAGTACTTTCTGTATTTTTAAATTTCATTTTAGCTTGGTTTATGACCTGTTTTCACACATTCCTCATGTATTCCATTGTGAGGGCTCTTGGAGAAATCTGCAGGAAAGAGGTACTTGCAGTGTCTGTACAATGATGTGCAGAGGGACCCAAACTACAAAACATCTGGTTATACTGTACAGACAGGGGAACCATGGAGGCAAGTTTGCCAGTAGCAGAATGTTAGTCTTGAATAAATTAGAAGGAAGAGATCATTCACAGGCTCTTTTCTAGCAAAATTATATGAATATCAGATTAACATGGGACAAGAGCCCAGTGAGAATAGAGCCCTTATGATTCAAAATGCAGAAATATCAGAGGCAACATGTCACAGAAATAAGGAACAGCAAGGATAAGGATGTTATGATTCTTTTTTTTTTTTTTTTTGCTTTTTTTACTGCAGTCACAGAAGACAAAGTGCCTTATCAAGGCATGTGCTTTAAGGGGCCAATTTTGCATCTAATGAAGTCAATGGAAAAAAACATTGAGTTCAATGATGCAACATAATGTCCTTAATGAAAAAAGTAATCTCATGTTAGGCCCCACTTTTGAACCCATTTAACTTGATGGAAATCTTTCTTTTGATTTCAAAAGCATCAGATTAAAATACCAAGTATGCAAAAAGAAAGACATCTAGGAGCTCTCTTTCCATGGAGTGCATCCCATCTATTCAAAGTTTAGATTAAGTCATGGAGAGACCAGTTTGTGATCTTACAGACACAGTCAGACTGCCCATGGGTATAAATAATTGTGGGCTCAGACACTGGCAGGACAATCGTACCTGAATATCTTTATGTTTAACTCTTTCTGCCAATAAAATTCTCTCTGACATTTATGGACCCTGCCATTTTGACTTACTATATGCTTATGCTAAAATACCAAGGAAAAGGCATAATTTTTTCTCTCCCTGTATACTCTACCTCAATAAGGAACAATTCATTTTACTCAGACTTTTCTTTTTTAATATCACTGTAGCCCTGAGACCAGGCAGAGAAAATATCAACCCAAATGTTTAAGGCAGGAGAGGTTGGCGGTGGGGTGGAGACATGGAGGGAAGAAGATTATGAAGGGAAACCATCATGGCTGGCCTTTTTTTAAGCAAGAGCTACTGCAGGGAGTATGACTCTCCTCAGTCTAAATTCAGAAAGCACAATTTGGGGAATAAAGGGATCAGTACTTCTGCTGTAGGGGTAAAGTTTACCTCAGGGAAAAAAAAAAAACAAAAAACCAACCAAAAAAACCCTAGAAGTTCTGGTGGATTCAAGAGCCAGGCAAAGCTTGTTTTGCTCCTGAACTAGACAAACCTTTAAATCAAAAAAGGAAAATTCATGTTGGCAGGCATGAATTTTCTCTAAAGCAATAGGAATAACACAGCACATGAGAGAAAGCCAATAAACTCCAGTTATTTTGGGCTACTGATGAGACGTAATGGGGAGGACAGCACCGCAGAGCCACCAAGGCTGGGCCTCTGCGCTGATATGCTAGTGGTGCACATTGGCCACAGCTGGTCCCCAACACCAACGGGGAAGGTGATGGCATAAACACTCACTAGAAGAAACGTCTAACTTTGGGATGTGTTTCAACACTTCCCCCTCCCTGGTACTAATTGAAATCTAACCCCTTTATAATCATCTAACTACTCAGAGGACTCAGGTTTCTTCCATCGCTACAAAGGAGGAAAGCGATGGAGTTGCTGCTGCCGAAGACGGCAGAAAGAGGAAGAGAAGCGCTCCTACCACATAACCCCCCAGGCTGCTGACACTGAAATCAGAACGGGGAACCTGAATTTTAATTGTGAGGCTCTGTTTCCTGGATTAATAAGGAGTAGAGACATCTCACCGGCATTCAGGTCCTCTGGCAGAACGAGCAGAGCACCCACAGGTATGACTTAACCTGGCCTACCCCACTGACAACCTTGAGCTACCCTAAGTACATGTACAGTTAAGTTTTCTATGTTTTTCTTTTTAGATGGGAAATCTGGGGACAGGGACTATCTTCTTCCATATATTTGTACAACTACACAGCACTAAAGAGACCCATTTAACATTAGGGCAGAGTATTCATCCTTTGAATGCATATTTAATGCGTCAGTTATACATCAATGTTAGATCAGTATATAAACACACATATGCTCTTGGACAAAAGCATCCATGCATCAAGACTCTGCATCCATACTTTAATGTATTTAATTAAGAGAGTAACCCATTATCACTAATTATGGTTTATATTTTCATAATGCTGTTTTATGGTTATTACCTATTCCCTTCAGTTCTATCTATCTATAAGCCTTACATGCTATGACACTATCTAAAGAGCTCTTTGTTTCATACCAAACCAGAAATCACTACCTAGGCTGATCTCAAAGCTTTGACACTGCCCATTCTGCAATACCTGAGCTGCAAACTGACTTAATCTTCTCACATTTCTCCTTGCAGATAATCTGATCAGGAATTTCACGTACAATTTCACACTGTGTGGAAAGTTCACATGCACATGCGCCCACTCCCCAGGAGGCTTTCCCAGCACTTTCATGGTGCCCTCCATGACAGCAAACATTACAGGGAGAGCAAAGGTGGTACAAAGATACAACCAACATTTCAAGCATCGTATTAATTCCTGCTAAGCAATGCATCAATACAGGCAGAATAGCTCAGAAGAGAGAAATCATACAACCCATACAGTTATGGACAAAAATATCAGAAAAAGAAAGTTTTGAAATGGAAGCTAAACGTTGAAGAACGTTGATTTGGGTGCACGACAGCTCATGGTTTCCCCATCAGAGAGCGGTAATGGGGTGCACCACAGCCAGCTGTAAGAGAGTCTCCAGTGTGCAAGCGTGGGATGGGAAAAGAGCCATGTTAGCCCAGCGTTTATGAATTTTTTTAAAGCATACTTTTCTTTATTTTATTTAATTGTTAATATTTTTATTCATTGGAAAGTCTGAGGCTGAGAACAGGCTGTCTTTTAGTTTATAATAGTGTCTCCAATAAGAAGTGGTATCACTAAATAACTACAATATTTTTTATAAAGACGGTAGAGCTTTTAGGCTAACACCTTATTAAACTGTATTTACCAATGCTTTTCAGAAAGATTTTTCCCTCTCTGTAATTCTAATTCTTTCTCCCTTCCAATAACATTTCTTCACATCTGGCTCAGTACCCATTAACTGAGGAAAGCAGCATGCTTTCACAGTGAAAAAAACAAAGGAGAGAGACTAGTTTTGACCTCATTTTCCATGGGCTCATGCATTTTAAAGCACCACCTTTTGTGGAGATGCTCTTGATTTGCAGTGGTTTGCATTACACCTGCCTCACAACTTCCCAGCCTTGGGAAACCACGGCGGGATGTGCAGGGAGAAGGGCCCCGCTTCGGGCACAGGTAGGACTGGCTCCTGGTGTTCCCACGCAGCAACGTGGGGGTGAATCCCACCCCATGCTGAGTCCACACGCAGCCCTGACACGATAACACAGCCCTTAGCTGGTTTTCCTGAGTGCTGCTGGTGGTGCGGTACCAGCCGCGGAGGCTACAACCGTGGCTTGGTGTCAGAGCAGCAAGGCGCAAGTTCCTCGGGCACGCCACAAGAAGCAAAGCTGCCTCCACGGACATCTACCAGGTCTCGCAGATTTTTGACATATGACACACAGCTCTGGCCAGGGTGGTCACTCTGCAAAATATATTGTTTTTCCCAGTCCACACCGCTGCCTTTACCCTTTCACTGGCTGCATCTGACATCAGGCACAGAGGAAACAGGGTAGGATCTCAGCTGTCAGTTCAATGACGCAGAAACACCATGGCAAAAAAAAAATGTTGGACTATCAACTTTTTTGGTTCAGTAGGGTTTGAAGCCACCGCCTCCCAGTGAAAAATTGTCATCAGGAGCCACTGGAAGGTCTTTTGAGGTCTCCAACCAACCCACGGAGACTTGAGCAACAATGGCAAAAATAATTTAGAAATATTAAAATAGATCAAATATACCTCAGTATTCAGAAATAATGATGGCAATTTTTGAGCCACAAATAAAGCAATGCATGTTAGCATATGTATGAAAGTAGGCAGGAAAAAATCCACATGTAATTCAAGTCGTTCTGCTCTATGGCTGTAATGAGCGCAGAGGTAAAACTGACTTGTTCCACTGCAGCTCAGTTTAACACATGCTCAGCCTGACCCTCTCATCTTCTCACTGGTAAAATAAATATTATAGAAAAAAAATTCAAGGGAGTAAAAAGAAAAAAAAAAAAAAGGATAGACAAAGACACCAAGAAAGAAAAGCAGAACTATTCAAAGCCTGTGCAGACAAGTATGAATCAATTATTCTAAAAAGCAGATGTAAAATGAAGCTGCTTAAACATATAAGGCACTTCTACATTGTATTCAAATAATGCTGAAATTATAGAGCTGTCATTCGCAGACCTGTCGAGGGTGCCTTTCTTACCACATTATGATTTAGCATTTCTCTTGGAAGAAGGTTGTAGCAGTTTTGACATTAGAGGCATTGGACAGAAAAACCATAGAATGTACACAAAGCACCACCTCTCTTCTTTTGTGGTCTTAAAAAGAGCTCTGAGAACCAATTTTGCCACTAAAAGAATTTAAAAAAAAAAAAAAAAAGGAATGACCTGAAAGGAAAGTAAAAGTGCAGAAATGTTAGTCTCAAGAGAGAGCATGCACGTCTGTAGAACAAATGTAACTGTGAAGATTTAAATAATTTGATGGCACATAACCTAATCTGACATGGCAGCAGGTTATTTTACAAACTGTGAAGGTGTCTGCCCACTAGTGTCATAATAAGAGCCTCTTTGAGAGGCAACTCAAAGATATGGATTTTTCTGGAGGCAAACACCCAGGTGACAGAAACGGAGTTTGAGAGAGTGAAGTAACTCCTGACAACTCACTTTCGAGGCTGCTCAGCTCTGGGTGAGGCAGCACGTACAGCATTCATACCCGGCATCCCCATAAAACCAATGGGCAGATCAAACCTAACACGAGCAGTACGGAGGCGCATACGGCACGGTTTCATAATTATTTAACAGGGCATCAGTTGTTAGAGTCCTGTCCCAAACGTGGGTGGATGGGGAAGGGCTGCGGATCTCGCACCATTCCCCTCTGCCCTGTGCTCGTAGGGCTCCTGCCCGGCTGTGGCATGCAGCTCCAGGAGCTGGCTTACCGAGAAAGGTGGCTCTGTCACGGGGCCTGAAATGCTCAGAGGTTAATTGCTGACCCTCGCAGGTCCAATTAGTAGTTATACGCTCCCTGAGACAGCCCACGGGACCAATCCTTTTTTTGCACGCACATATATATTGAAACTTTCATTGCACTCAGTATCGTGTCTACAAGCTTTGCTGTTGCTTTTCAACAGATGAAAGGTATACCGGGAAGAATGAATGCTGAACCAGGTCCGGACAACAGATATACGTACACACGCATACCACCAAAAGCCATGAACTGCAAAACGCTGATGAACTAGAATGAAACGCAATATATTTAAGCGGGTATTTTCAATCACTTTCTCTGATTGTTATAATTTGATGAGATAATCCTAACCATTTAGCTCTAATAAACTCACAGATCATGAACAATAGCTGCACTAAATCTATTGTCACTAGCAGTAACACGAGGAGCAAAGGCTCACCGGCTCTTCTCACAGCATTTGATTTTATTCACTCAGTCTCTCATTCCACATCAGCTGCCATCTGGACAAAATTCAGAAACCATGACACCTGCTTGAAGAATAAGATGCTGATCAGATGGAATGGGCTGGGACTTTATCTTGAGAGCAGAAATGTGAATTGTTGGTAACACAATCGCTTAAAAGGTTTGTAAATTATGTGCCTTCAGCTCAGCATATGGCTCATGTGAAATATGGACTTGTGAACTTTTCACAAAACTTGAGCTCGGATGATATAGTGGTGGCTGTTTTATAAACACGTGTGATAAATAAGTACAACTTTACATGTATACACACAAGAGAGAGTGTCAGTGGCTTTCAACACCCTTTTAAATAACGATACTATTTTATGTTTGCTTACCAGCATACAAATATTTATTTCATCCAAAATATCCACATGGACCTCACGCTACTGCTGGAAAAGCAAGTCAAGAAAACCTGGGACCTTCTGGCTATACTGCTTTGGTGTGGAAGCCAGCCCCTGTTGCCACTCTGCTTAGGCAAGGGGTACGGACATAGGTCCTCCCTCGGCTGGGTGCAGCACCCAGCGACCGGAGAAACTCCTCACACCTATTTATGGATGAATTTATAGAAGCGCAAATGTCAGTTTGCATGCGCAAATATGGACACTGCAAGAGTTTCAAGCCTGCTTTTGTTGACCCTCTGGGATATATATACGTGTACGTTTCTCATGTGTCATGAGGGGATTTCTGGGTACTTAGAGCCAAGAACCGAATCTGAAGAAACATGGCCTATTATTACCCTTGCTGCCTACAGTTAGTGCTGCTGAGAGGTTAATGAATTTCTTTTCATTTCTTTCCCAATTTAAAAAAAACAAAACAAACACACCTCTGTTCAGGACTTTTTGGGGGGATGATACAAATTTAAAAAAATCAGTCCCCCACTCTAATGCCAAGTTATGGTGCTTTATAACAGCCAGCTTTGCAGTGCTAAATGGTCTTCTCTAGCCTCATCCTTCTGCCTGCCTACAAGAAATAGTGACAAATTACAGGGGGGGGGGGGGGAGACTGAAGAAAGAAATATTCCATTTTTAATTGCCTTTTCATTTTCTTTTTATAGCCATGCTTAAACTGTGAGTTATCAGAAGCTGTTCAAAGTCTTTTTCTTTTACCATTTTAAAATATATTCCTCCTAAAGCCAGATGAAAAATACGGTTAATGGGGTTTTGTGACTCCCACAAAGTCCCCTACAAATTAAGGGACTTTGAAAAAATGTCAGCTGCCCAGTTCCCAAGAAAGAAAAATTAAACAATAAAGGCTTATCGACTTGTTCCTGAGAAGATAAAGCACTTATGAATGAGACCTTCTCATACTTTCTGGTTTGTGATCAGAGTCTGCAATTTCCAAGATTCATAGAAAATATTCTGATTAGCAAAAAAAATGCTCTGATTAAATGAGTTTTAAGATTTTATAACTGAATCCCATCCTCCCTTCAACCTGTTTTCATACAATGTGCTGTCTCGTTCAGTCATGCTGCTATCACTACCAATTATAACCAGTGCCATAAAAACATCACATTCATGCAGATCAGCTGATTGTGCCAAGTTCAAGAAAGGACAGCAGGATAGAGATGACAGCAGCTTCTGCTGGCTCTGCTCCAAAGTCCCTTCAGGCTTGTTATTGTTTTTCTCTTCTGCAGACCCCCAGGATTTCACTTTCTCAAAAATATTAATGCCAATCCTCTCTCTAAGAGGGCCTGACTCCCAGTCTACTGACACTATTGAGGGTATTTCTATTGACTTCAACAGGTCATCTACAGAGCTCTTCATCTTTCATGTCTTCCTCTGTTACACTATTTCTGATCTCTCTGCCATATCTCAGCCCGAGCGAAAACCTTAGAGAGCAAACTCCAGTCCCCCATCACACACTCCATACATACGCACCACAGACAGATAAGCTGTAGGATTATGGCTGCTGCCTTTGCTGTGCATATGGCTTCTACATGGTCTAAAAGACTTTAGAGCAAAGGGGGAAAAAGCCACCTGTGGAAGACTTCCAATTTTAAATTTTCTGACTTGTGGAGTCCCGCCCTATGCCATCCTCAGAAAGGGAGATAACACAAAAGGAGAAGGATGACTTACACTACCTCTTTCTTGTCCAAGCACAGTAAACAAGGCATCTTTCTAGAATCTTGTTAGATTACTATTGAAAGCCCAGGTGGCTTTCCTGACTTCATTTCTTTGGAAATTGAAAACTGTTTCACCTGGAAAATAATTACAACCATAGCTGGCTAGCTCTATTAATCAGAATTGAAAATTGGTTTAAAATGTTTTACTTTAACTAACGCCATTAGTAAGAGTAAGCTGAAGAAACCAGCTCTTCTTACACTGCACAAAGGCAAAGGAGATTTTGGAAATATCTTTCTTATTCCCTTTTCCTCTGTCACTCCATTTTCCTGACATTAGACATGTGAGGGCAGTTTCATCAACAAGGCAGTGGTCAGCTGCAGAAAGGAGGATCATTCAATTCTCCATATAAGCAGCAGCAAAACCTGGCCTAGAATATCCACTGCGGAGTTTTAAAAAAATCCTGCATCATAATTAAAGGCAAATAAAGCATTTTTATCTTAATAATTTTAATCTTTAAAAAAATAATACAAATAAATCTAATATCAAGATAGTTGAACGCAGTATTCAACCACCCTTCAGGCTCCTAACCTGCCCAACATTGTGTATTTTTAGCATTCAGCTGATTTGGCTAACTAAGCAGGGACAGCACTAATTGCTGCAGGAGGCTGACGTGGAAGAAAATAGTCACAATCTTCCTTTAACGTGGTGCAGTCTGCCATGACTCTGCAGAGTGACACAGCGAACTCAGAATAGCAACCAAACCAAGTGAGTCTTCCTAATGCCAGACAGGCATCATAGAAAATGATGGAGTGTCTCTGAATTAAAGACAAGAAGCAAAAACTATGCAAAGTCTGGAAAGCCAGCTCATGCCGAAGGAATATTTGCTTTGATTTAATTGATGATAAAAGAAAACCCAGGAGAAGGGTGAGTTTGGATGACATTCAAGTGTGTGTCCTGTGTTAGGAGGAGGGTAGAGATACCATCTGCTTACATTACCTTCATTGCTAGAACCACAATGGGTAAGTACACCTATGAAAAGAGCCTTTGCTACACAAGAAGAGTCCATGGTCAACAAAGTCAAAGATTTGCTCTTTCTTCAACTGCTGGCCTCTCTGCTAAGGCCTCTCCTCTGGAGTGGCTGGTGGAAGGCAGAACTAACAGCGGTGGGGAGCAGCAGGAGCAAGGTACCTGCTCCCTTAGGAGTGAATTTTCCCTGTACTCCTCTTGCACGCGAGAGAGAAATACCAAAGCAGTGCGGTTATGTTTCCCTTGCTCCAGCAAAAGTGACTCTGGACCATTTGGTCTGTTATTTATGTTTTGAAAGCAATGCACTGAAATTCTGAAAAACGAAGGTGTGTTTTTGTCATAGGGGGTATAAACAACCAAGGAAGCAGAGAAGACATTTTCTAAGCTCCAGGAAGAGAAACTCCTTTGTCTCTTCAAACAAAACCAGATTTAAAAAATGGTCAGGCTTTCCTCATCTCATAAACCACCTGATCACCACATCTCTTTCTCACCAGTATGAGATGCAGGAGGCACACAATCACTTTCCTGGTCAAATGCTAAAGAGGCATTGTATATAAAATGCACAGACAAGCAGAATAGGTTTACATAATGTTAATATAGACAAATTACATGTACAACATATCTAGCTGCAATTTAATTAGATTAATTAGATCAATATAATTAGCAGTGCTATATTACACTATCAAGCCTTAGCCTTGCAAAGAACACTGCTGAAAATGGTTTACAGTCTTAAAGCATTGTAACAGCCATGCAGTATCCATGCTATCACGCATCAATATCACCACTAACACACTATTAATACTGGGAGTTTATAGGACACTCAGGAGACACATAAAATACTACCCTTGCAGAGGAAAATTTTGATAATGGAGCCTGTGAAATTATTTCAACTGTTGAAAAGAGCTCACTCGAACTTAATTCCAAACTACAGCGTGGTCATGATTATATAGCAAGTTAATTTAACCCATCGAGGCAGGAGCAGCCATAATGAACAAAACAGATTGAGGGAGCGTGACTTACCAATGACCATTTTGCTGAGAGTTCTCCATAAGTTTTGTACACATAATAAATCACAAGTGGCTGTTTAACTATTGCATCATCTACTTGGACGTAGACTAGATGTCACACTTGGTGAAATCTCACACAGTTGTTATTGTTTTTAATAGTGATTTTGCATTAAACAGGGCTGTGGGATTGTGCTTGGACATCTAAACCTCCATAATGGTAAAAAATGTTAATTTACATCTGCTAGTGCATTCTGTAGACTTGGGCTCATAATTTACCAAAGAAAGTACATATGTGTAACATCTCAAGTCAACTACTGTGACTTTCTGTATGCTGGAAATCATAGCCCTTGCAAGGAGAAAAGAAAAAAAACAGCAATTCCAACTTGTTCAAAGTAACAGCAGCCACTAAAATTTAGCAATGCAAAGTGACAAATTCACCAGAATTCATGTTTATGGATTTCTCCCACTAAGCAGAGAAGCTAATCATAACTAGTCCATCTGCACTTCTAATCTGATGTTTGTACTAAATTCTGCTAAGAAAAAAAATCTGGTGCATAAACTACTTAGACTAGTAAAGGTTTTTTTCCTCTTTGCATTTAGACACATGTAAAAAATGGCCTTCTTTCAGTCTTGTGTATCTTGACTGGCCACAAGAATGAGGTCCCAGCCATCCTCAAGCTCATTAAAAGAGCAAGTGCAGAAAGTTTAGATGTGGCTCAGATTTTCTTAAGAACAGATGCAGTTAAAATGTATGTATGCCCCCATAACTGTCAAAGGAAGTCATCCCATTTTCCTAGTTTTTGGGGTTCTACCGTTCATTATCATTGATACAGTGTGTACACTAGTGGTACTCCAAGTCATCTGTCCTTGATCATACTTTTTATTTCAAGGAAAAGTTAAATGCAATGTGAATAGCCCCTGTGTCTGCCTACTGGGAATATACATTAATGCTTAACTGATAAAACCAGCATCATTCTGGCTTTATTTGTCTTTGGTATCATGTTGGATATGCACTACGTGATTTTGACTTTGGTTAATTTTACATCCTTATTACCTACAATCTAGTCTTCACTAGCTTTACACTACCAGATAAATAGAATAAAGCACAGAGGACTGAAATAAAGAGTGTCTTGTGTCTGGAAATAATCACCTATGTTATGGAAATTGTGAAAGCTGAAAACAAACATTATAGGTTTCCAGCTTTTTTAATGTGATGCTGATTTTAGCTTCTCTGATAGAAAACTTTGTTTGCCCAATTTCTGTGTGATATATTCAGAAGAAAGTAGTACTATTTTTGTGTGTGAGTGCAATGAATACAGAGCAGGTAGGTAGTCCAGCTGATATTAAATTAAAAACTTGGGAGCAGAAGCCATTTGTGTCACTTTTCCATTTTGTCACTCTCCTTTTCAAATAGCTAATTTAGGATACTCCGTCACACTCTAGTGTTTTATGGTATGTATTTTTTATGACAGCTAAATGACAAATTTGTCTGAAAGGAAGCTATTCTTTGAAGAGTTAATTATAACCTGTGTAACATATTAAAGAAAATCAATATATATTTGGAATGAGTCACTATTGAATCTTATTCCAAACAGAGCAAACTTATTCTAAAAATTAAAGCTCCATTTTTAACTATCCATATTTGCTAAAATAACATAATTTGAGAGTTAATTAGTAGAAAAGGAACACTTTGTCAATATATCTGTGCAACAGTCCTTTTCTAATATAACATTATGTAATCTGCTTGTATGATGTTCAGCTGAAAATTTCATATTTAATGTTGTTGACAGCAAAACAATAGGCCAGACTGGTCTAATTGCTGAACACCTTGACATATGTGATATTTGGACTTTGAAAAGCATCACCAAATTTTGGGTATCTGTTCCAATCATTCAAGCTCTTTCAAATAATTAGACAGAGATCTAAGAATTTACTCTGAGAATTGCTCAAGGAGTAGATAAAGAAAAATGCATTGCATTTTTCCAATCATCTCCAGAGCTAGGGGGTTTGTCTCAGGCAGCTACTGGTAATTCCAGCATGCAGGTTTTGTCATTGTAATTTCTTACTATGTATAACGTACTACAGCAATAGTATCTCAGTTCTGCAGCTACAGCCATCCCAAGCATAATGAACTAAAATTTTAATATGAAATAACTCTAAATGTTTTGAAGTTGACCCACCTTTTTCTAACAGTGATTACAAAGCTTAAGAATTATTTCATTCATACAAAGTGAGGGAAAAGATTAAAATAATACAGAAAAAAATATAGCACTAACAGAGAAAGATCCTGAAATAGGGAAACAAAAAGACAAGCTTTATCATATTCATTGGTTTTATAATTCCAGAAAAAGTTTGAAGAAAAATAAGGACATGCATAAATCAATTCATGCTCTACTCAGGGAAGTGAATTTTTTAGTTATATGTGGATGCTAGCTTCACATATGATTATCTCTAGGTATCGAGCAGAATCCTGTCTCATCTGATTATACTTTGGTCAGGTAGGCTCTGCAACTGTGTGTTCATTTTAAGAAAACAGGTTTTATTGTTGTAGCTGCAAAGAAGTGAGCCTTAATGTAAAACCAATCCATTGTTTGTAGGATTATAGGTAGATTATGACCAGGATTACAGGAGCAAATCAATGTGTCATCTGCATACAATGGACCCAAATTTATGGAGTTTCCAATTTTCATTCCTTGAAGCAATTCTTAGTTGCTGAAAAATAAGGCTAAAGGTTCAATTACAATTGCAAAAAGAAAAGAGGATAATAGACAGCCTTGTCTAGCTCCCTGGTGTCATTTTAAAAAGGGCGAGTTTAAATTGCTAGTATGTACAGACCTGGTCAGGATATTACACAATATTTTTAATCCAATTTTTATGAAGGTCTTTCTAAAGTGAAGGTGTGAGGGTTTGGGGTTTTTTTTGGTTTGGGGGTTTTGCTTTTTATTGAGACTAGTCAACAAGTATTTCCATTTTAATGAATCTGAAGAGTCTCCCAGTCAGTTGAATGGACAAACCTGTATTATCAAACTCTTGTGGTGAATAAACACAAAACTCCAAATCCTCCTCAGTGAAGCACAATGGAAATAATTCAGGTTGATCTATGTGGAAATCATTTGCAATGAGCTGAAGAAGTGTCTCAGCAAGCCTCTCCTCCCCTTTAAACCTTCACTTCAGGCTTACTAGAGATTTGAGTACCTGTATGTGCTCTTTGCATGCAGGAGTGTATTTCAGCACTGGTATAAATGTAGTCTGATGTTTAAGACCAATATCCAAGGCTGCAGATAGATAGGAAAACCAGTTCATTGGGCTTGTCGAGTTGTGTAATAACAGACTTTTTGATTCAAATGTTTGGTTAAACACTTCCAATAACAGTTTGGTTGTGGATGTATGATTTCTCACTGAATGTTTACTGGCAGCTCATCTAAGCACGTTACTTTCCCCACTGTTAGACTTTAACAGCATTTATTATTTCTTATTAAGTCTAAGGTTACACTTTGATCTGGTGAAAGTTTCAGTAAAGTGCTTTTGTTTACAAACTTTATCTTCTGTTTAAAGCAACTTGGAAGATTAGAGTGTCTGACACTGCTCTTTGAAAGTGTTATTTATGATTTCTAGATCATATGTCAAAGTTTGAGCCTTTAGTTTTAATAATTGACGCAGTTTGGGATACTTCATCTTATTCTTTACACAGAACATGTGCCAGCAGTTTCTCATTTGTATTCTCTCTGGTTTACTTTATATGAAAGCTTTTCTGCAGCCATGGCGTGTTGCCGTTTGTTCACTTTTTGTCAGCTAATTCAGTTGAGGTTTTTTTACTACACGTATTAGTATTCATTGATTTTTGTCATTTTAAAACTATTATTCAAAATTACTATTGTTGTATCTCTTCTTTTTTGAGGTGTGCACCATTGTTAATTGTGTTTTTTAATGATTCCTGTCTTGGATTTTATAGCATATTATTACCATCACAGAATCAAGTTTCAAATTAATATTTTGGTCTGAAGAAAAGCACTCCTTTTCTTTTTTCAAGAAGTGTTTGATTTGTTCATGTAGTTTCTTGCTTGTGACAATTGTAAAATGAAATTTTTCTGCTACTTCTACACCAGGAAAACTGCCCCAAATATCATACTTTAGTCTTAAAGTCTGTGAGACAGGGATGAGACAAAAGATTTGCTTGGCCCTTGGTGGTGAAGATTTTCTATGGAGAAGAACCTGCGTCCATCTCCAAGATACATACTGTTAAGGTCTATTATCTGCAGCATCCTCACCACAGTGGGCACAGGACTGTCTTTCAAATGCTGCAAATGTCAGGCTGGTTTGGAAGAATGACGTGTCAAAAGAGAAGTCAAAAACGTGTGTGTAACACTTGTCTGACATTTCCACTTTGGTCTCCTTTTTCTACGAGAGAGATCGCAGCCTATTGATCCACTTTCCATGTGCTGTTCCTAGTCGGCCCAAGACAAAGTGAACTGAAGTGCTGTAGGCTGGAGATGGCTAACAGGCAGATCACTGAAACCAGTCCACCGCTCAAGGCAAATGAGCACACACTTCTTGCTAGCCCCAAAAGAAGACCTTCCTTGACATTGCCACCTGTGTACCTATGACTGATGGCACTCCCAGATGAAGCTTGCGTCTGTGCATCATGCTGACGATCCGTGGGGAAAAGCCCTCAACAAGAGGTGAGTTCTTCGAAGCATTGCCTTTCCCATGGCTAACCTCACCTTGTCTTATGCACAAAAAGCTGGATCCCACTTCTTTTCAGCCATGCATTTATTTCTCAAAGGCACCGGGACATCTGGGCAATAATACTGACTGCCTCTGCAAAAGCAGACAGGCAGCTGTGTATGCATGTGCTCGATGATAGATCCCACAAAGATGTTGAAAAAGATAGAGTAGAGGAATGAAAACTACATATCCCACAAGGGAGGGTCTTCTGTTATCTGTCCAAGAGTAACATGCAGAACCAGCTCAGAGCTGCACATCCAGCCAGGTCCTGTAAGTGAATCAGCTGCACCCAAGAGACCGGTGGTGTCGAAGGCTGTTGATGGATCAAGCAACAGTAACGTACATGTCTTCCCCTGCTCAGTGGCCATAAGACATTCACCCACCAAGATCACTAGAGCTGTCTCCACGCAGTACTCCAGACTGACACCTGATTATGAAGAGCGCTGAATTTTGGCAGCTGGAGTTCTAGACACTCCTTTTCCAGTATTTTTGCTTAGACATAAGAGTTTAGATATCTTAAGTAGTCATGTTTCACACATTTGTTGAGGTGAAGATAGATGGCAGAGAGAGGTCTACAAAGCTTTAAGTGCCCTAGCTTTCAATCATTTCTCAGCTTAGCTTTAATATAAAAATCTATTATTTCAAACATTAAATCTTCTGTTAGAATTTTAACTTTAAAATTGAAGGCTTCTTTCTCCCAAGAGATTTAATTTCTTTATGGATTGTTGGATTAAAATACAATCTTCCTGCTGGACTTCTCCCTATTTTTATGATCCTTCCTTAAGCTCAAGGTTCTTGGTCCTGTACAAGAAACAGAGAGAAAAAAGAGAAAACTGCACTTGTCTGGTGGTCTCGCATAGAAAATATTTTCCAGGAACATAGAAAAGAAAGGAAAGTAGGACAGCAGCTTTATTATCCATAGTAGTTATTGTGAATAGAAAGAAATGGTGATGCTTTGTTTGCTACAGTGGTGACATGTACAGTAGTACTTGCACTGTATCGTGGGAATTATCCAAAACTTTTGTACTAAACTTCAACATATCTCATGTATTAACTGTCCACACAACTTATATTACAACTACACACTGAGAATGGGCAAGTAAATTTACAGACTTGGGGTAAGCCATCCTGCCTATAGAATATGAGAGAAATTGGTAAGATCATAAACACCCTTAATTGGTTGTCATATATTGATAGCCTAAATTCAAATTTTATATCAACAGAAGTTCCCACAGAATCTCTAACTGAATGCAAAGAAATGCTGAAGGACTGTAATTTATTTCTGCCATGCCAAGACACTACATATAGCTGATATAACTGCAGAGACAGTGGTAACCAAGGTACTGATATGCTGTTTACAAATATTAACAGGCAACCATGAGAGCACTAGGAGAATGCTAGATCTTCAATTAGCATAGGACAGGGTCTACACCCTACTTTTATTAACGTTAATATAACCGATTAAACCAGAGAGATCCTTCTAATAAATAGCTCTTGTTTGGGCAGGATATTAACTGAAGGAAAAATTATATGAAGGCTTAAGGTTAGGATTTGATTGAAGATTTTAGGCTACTGAATCTATTTAGTAATTAGATGAGGACTAAAGGGAACATTTTATCTCAGAATGAATATGACTTATTTGTTGGGACAAAGAGCCAAAGTCCCGGGTGTCATGCTTTCATCTACTTACAGCAAATGGAGGAAACTTGGCTTCTCAGCAGTGGTCAGTAATCAAATGTGAAAATTCAGTCAAGTTAGTATTTTCTCAATTACAAAGCTTTTTAATGTGTTCTTTTAAAATAATTGAAAATAAGCATCAGTGGGAATAAAATTCTCATTTAAAAAATGTTTCTGCAGCAGGGATGTCTAAACAAAATACAGGAAATAGCTCCATTCTTAACGGTCTCGCTCTGTCTATTGTAAGTGCTGATGTAAATTACACCAGGGTTCAGAGCTACATCATTTTCTTGACTGTATTTTTCTGTTTTCATTCCAAGGGCAATTTCACATAAGAAGTGTGAAAAGAACCACCAGGAGGGGCCAAGTTTGCACAGGATGAGGTTTTCTTCACATTAATTTTTCTCTCAGAGTAGATACCCATAGAAAGATTTTTAGAATTTGCTATGTAAAGAGAGGAATTCTTAATTCAAGGTGTAATTCTGCTTGATCATTTACAAATATATACTTACAAACATTTAGACATAGAAAGTGCAGTGGCTTGTTCAGTCAGTATTACTATGTCGACTATTGCAATGCAACAAACAAAAGAATAGCAGGAAGCGATACCACAAACTGTATCTAAAAATGTCACAAAAGCAAAAGACATCCCAGCTTTACATCTCTAGACCGTGTGCATGATAGCACAATCTACAGAACAGGAGACGCTCTCTTCAACTGAGGGATATCAATGCTTTCCTAAATCACCATATTTCTCCAGGGTTCATGTGATTTGATACTTATTTTTTCTTTTGAATGTCACTTTAAAAGAACACAGAATCCATGCAAAAATATAATTCTGAATTTGTATTCAGAATTCAAAATGCATGGATTTGCATTTGTCTTATATTAGAGCATAATTCTGAAGGATTAAAAGGACTTAGGTTTTGGGGGTGTTTATAAACAAAGAAGGAATGAACTTGTCTTCCAGTTCTAGTTTCTTGGGATCAGTTTCTCCAGTGAAATATTTAAGAATCTGATCCTTTGCATCGATCTCTTCACATCCTGTTGATAAAAGAGGAGTTGTAAAGTGGCGTGTTCTGCATATTTGCTACTAAAAGCATCCATCTTACTCTTAAGCTATGCAAGCACCAGTCCCATGGTAAAGCACCAAGCACAGCTTTGCCTAGGATTCTTGAACAACTTTTGGACAAGGAAGGCATCCAGGATCCTTCACCGACAAGCCTCATGGGGAATAGATTAAGGATACTAAGAAAAGGTTGTTTGTAATATTTCCATCTGAAATCTGGGAAGCATCAAATGGTGCTATGCAATCTAAGCCAAAATTCCAGAGACAATCATGAGAGTAGGTTGAGATCTGCCATCTGATTTTTGTCTCAAGGACCCATAATTTGAACTGAAAGTTTCCAGAGCTTATCTGTGCTTAAAAATCAGGCACAAGCTGCCTTCATTTGAGCATTTAAAATGGATGCACCCAAGAAGAGGATGATTTTTGTAAATTCAGCTGCTTAGACAGAAAAAAAAATCCAACAATGACACTTGTGTATGAAGGCAATCTTAGGCCAAAAAAGAAATGAGAGAATGAAGCACAGCACGACTTCTGTCTGCATAGAAAAAAAACTCTCCAAAAGGGTATGCAGAGGTTTCAGAAATTTTTTTAAGTTTTTTAAAAATCTGTTTATTAAGAAAGTAAGAAACATCTCCATGATCCACACACACACATACCAAAATGGAATTTTAAAATTATTTTGTAAACTTCTCTCTTTGGGATATGGGGGTATGTGACTATTACAAACCTTGAACAAACATACAGCTAAATCAGTCAGTTAAAGTTGTGATTAAAGAAAAACAAGCTGTAAGTGAAGTAGACAGAACTGCTAATATCAGGCAACTGGGACAGAAAGTAGGATAATAGATTGATCAATGTAATGACTGACTAAAACTCAGTTCTAAAATAAGCTGCAGGACAAATAGGGGTAAAAATCTTTCCTGACTACACAGTCATTTCTTTGTGATCAATTCCTTCATCTGCATTGCATACTGTTATACAAACTGGTTGAGATTAAAATCTTGAGGCTCTGTTTTTTGGATTTGTCTCAACTGGCAGCTTATCCAAGGTTATTAATCAGTTCTGATTCATAATTCTCAAAATGTCGTAAAAAGGGCTCACATTAAAAAAAAAAAAATCACGTATATCACGCAAACATCTTTCTGAGGATGACTCAGTCAGCTGTAGGTTGTGCCACAGCTCTGTTGCAGAGTGTACCGCTGTTTGAGTTGCTGATTCTAACCAGACTTCTTTGAACCTTATTTTCCCTGGAAATACTACAGATTTCTTTTCCTTTCTTCCCCTCCGCAGAAGACCAAGAAGACACAAATGAACAGATGTCCCATAAATTACTGTGACCCTAACCGTACCTTCAACACACCACAGTAATGGAAATCAGTAATTAAATCTGGATACAGTTGTTTTAAAATTAGACACTGGTTACAAGCAACAACAACAACAACAAAAAAATCAGGAATCTGGGACAGATCATTTTTGTTTTCCTCAAGCATGAATCAGTCGCCAAAGGATTGCCATGTTTTTCAGGACAAAAGTAACTTTTCTCATGATATTTCAGCTTCTGGACAAGATACTCTCTGAAGGCGATACAGCAAATGTGGGGGAAAAAAGTCAGTGTGGAGATGCCATCCATGCTGAAGGCTTTTCCAGAATCCTGTAGTTTTGGTTACATACATTAAATCCAGTTGTCAGACTAAATAGGGAAGGTAGGCATGTTATGTTGAGTCAGTTCAGTTGGAACCTCAGGACATTAGGAAACTGAGCTGTAAACTGTAGAGCCTGACCTGGACAGCTGAAATATTCTACGAAGTAGAACATTATTTAAAGACCTTTTCTGAAGGTAACAAACAACCCTGTGGCTTAAGTCCTGAATACAGCTCTTTAAAAAGTGCTTCTCCAATCAGCATTTTCCAGGGAAATTAGTTGCTCTTCAGTGGCAATTAAAATACTAAAAATTTTCTAACAAAATATTTCAAATACTAAAAAATTTCTACCAAAATTCAAAACATGCTGATGTAGAAATACTCCTATGCTGTCCATATATACATACATACATACATATATATATATATATATATAAATTCAGACATTGTCTGCTGTTGTCTGTCTGTTGTCTCTTCTGTTGGTACACTTTGCAGACAGCTTTCACCTCCAGAAAGTCATTACGACCTTTCCTCTAGGACAATGCAAAGGCAATGCGCTGGAAAGAATCACACAGTGTATGTCTTTGGCTTCAGTGCATCGTTGAGAAATACTGAGAATCTGGGAAGCCTGTCCCTGAAAGAGAATGGAGACAAGAAACAATAGCCCCAGAACTTTCATGAAGTCTTATTTCCAAATCAAAATACTTTGTTCTTCAGCCAAAACTATGTATAAACTCTGTTCTGTCTTTAAAGCAAACACATTTTTTAAAATCTCCCTTAAAGAAATCTGAAAGAAAAAAATAATCTTTAGCAAAACTAACAATAATCTGATGAAAATAATTTAACTATAAAATTACCAACATGCCTTATCTTTTCAGCTTTAAATACTCACAATTTTGGCTACAATAAATATGGTTAATGCAACTATAGGTATTTCTAGAAAAAGTAATAGAGGTTCAGGTAAGACTCGTACAGAAAGATCATACGCTTAAGAAAAAATCCAAAAATCATAAAGGATATTTCAGAGTTGCCTTACATGAGAAACTCACAGACATAATTTTATATTGTTCCATTTTTCAGACCAAATTAAACTTCATAAAACATAAAATCCATCTTTTACCTGTCTATTATACAGTGTCATGAAAGGTAAGAAATAAATGTTTTATCACTGTCAACTTGAATATGCAGTTCATGCCTTTCTTGCTCCATTTTAAGAATAGTCAAGAAGGGAAAAAAAAAATATACCAAAAGTTGACTAACATGCTCTATACTGAAAAGGTTAAAAGGCACATTTGTGGATATTCTGGGTGAACATACCCTGAAGTTTTATTATATAATTCTAAAGCATTTTTTTAATTTTGTTTTTCATGTTACAGCTTGTAAGTCTTCCAAGTCATGCTTATTTCAAAATGCTAACACAATCTGCTTTTAAGTATTTTCTAAATAGCTGTAAAATCTGAAGGTTTTTAGTTCTAATTACAAGTATTTGTCAATCTATTTCAATTTCACAATTCTACTTAGGTTGCTTAAAAAATAACCTTGTATTTCTCCAATTTGGGTAAATCTAACATACAGTCCACAAATTATGTTGCGGGGGGGGGGGGGGGGGGGGTTAACTAGTACATTAAATTGCCTTAATGAGATATGTTGCATCTACCCGAGGTCTTTCATCTACCTGATGTCACCAGATTCAAGACTATTTATCTCCATTTTCTCCATTACTTCATAATGTTGTTGTCAAAGAAGACCAGGATGGTTTTCCATCATGGAAATATAGACACAGTAGAGAACACAACACAAGTCCATATGAACTTGGAATAAGGCTGTGATGCTCTGACGTGAGTTGTATTGCTCTTGGGAGAATCACTTGAATCTTGTATTCTGTTTTTTCCAGATGAACAATGGAAAGAATACACAGATATCACTATGCCATTACAACAGCAAATTCTGTACATCCCCCTTAATACATTATGTTACTCTATGTTACTATTAAAGTCAATATTATTATTACAAACAGTAATATTTTTTTTTTTAAGTGTACTTATTTTTCTGAAGATGAGTGTGGAGACCTAGCAGGCAAAAACATAGAGAGTATTACCATTACCACTGGCTGGAAATACTTCTGATGGAATAATTTTTCAAAGGAAAATTCAAGAGTGTCCAAAGTAAGATGCTTTGGAAACTTACATGGGGTTTTGCCAAAACTTTGTTTCAGAGAAAACGAAGACAAAAGTTCCAGCAATGAAGAAAAATGTACTGCTTGGATATCTTCCAAATGAATCATTTCAGATTTTGTGTGTGTGTGTGTTGCAAGCTTGTGTTTTCCAATACAAAAGTAGCAAAAGGAAAAATTGTAATAAAAGGATATGATTTTTCCAAAGTGACATACTTTGATTGATCAGCAATATTTTGATGTGAGTGGAAGACAGGATCTGAAATTTTTCACTGCAGAGAAATTTAAAGCTTGCATCTGTTACATTTTCTTTCCTTCACCTGCATTGCTTTGGGCAGGCAGCAGAATGGCAAAATTCAGGTTAAATATGTGCCACTGAAAGTCTTCTTACACAAGGTGATCTTCCTTTGTCTGCAAGCTTCACCACCAAAATCTTCTGTAAAACAACCTGCAGAGCCCTTAGGATGTTCAATAAATGGCCAAACAGGTGTGTGTGTAGTTTAGTCTACAAAAACCTCAGTAGATGTTATTTCCCAGGGATCCCATTGTGGACCATGACACATTCTGGGAAAGGTCCTGTACAGGTAAAACACCTCCACAAGGTACATAAAGTCTTTCATCCAGCAGCATTGCCAATGGCACAGAGTTTCTCAAATGATTTTGGTATGGTTGCAAATTGGAAAAACATTTATATACTTCAGTGAAGGAGCATTCTGGGTACAAATTCAAAAGCTTCATTTCCTCCAGTGCATAAAAAGAAACTTGCGAGTCTACATCCAAATCACTAGGAAAAAAAAAAAAAAACAACAAACCAACATTAGGAATAACTCCTGCACAGATTTTTGGCTAGCATCAGTACTTTTGTAGAAGGACATTTTCTGTCTAATGCTGGCTGCTTGCTGCTTCATAACACTTGACAAATTCTTGGTTCCTAAAAGCAACCGTAAATGTTTTCTGAATTGCTTCATTTAGCAGGGAGTTCTCAGGACCTCACCTGGTATTCAGTGTGGTTCTGTCTTCCCTCTTTGGCTTATCTTTATTTTTATACATTTCCAACTCTGATAACTTTTTTTATCTCCCCCCTCCCCTGGACCACAGGAGAGATTTACCATCTGTAAACTGGAATTTCCTCAGGCATGAGAATTTCTCCTGGAGGGGGCTCTATTTTGGGAGGACTAGGGCATACAGGAGCATCACTTATAAATCCAGTGTTTAGAAAAAAAAGAAGACAGTAGAGCAACGAGGGATTTTGTGCAAGTGCACAACTGTTGTGCATTCCTATCAAAGTAGTAAAAAGGGATTACCAAAGTAGCTATTATATAATCTCTCTCCAGAACTACGATATCATATGTTTTGAATAATAACCATTCAAGAGACCAGAAATAACATGCATTTTAAAAACAGGGAGGAGGATAACAGCAGAAGGAATTCAGGTAGGTAACCTAGCAAAAAACACATAGTGAGAATCCAGTTGAAGCAGAAAGCTAAATTGACAGACCTGCTCCAAACACTAGCCTTCGAAACGGCAAGATATCAGCACCTTGTTTGGAATATTTTGCCGTATAAATTCTATTAAAAATGAGATACCATACTGTAAATATAAGATCATGTGTTCAATTGTGTCAGCACTCAGGGCTTCTGGTTCATTCCCCAACGTGCAATATCCCAGATGTTATACCAAGGCTGTACAGTACAGGTTTCCATCACTCAGAAATGCTACCTTTTAAACCAGAGCATGTAAATGAAATATTTCACACTGCAAAACTAACCTTAGGAGTAGCATAACAACCCTGATTCACTGCTGTCTGCAGTACTACTGAAGGTAGAAATCTTAACTTGCACTAATGAAAAATATCATGCCTGATTTTACTAAGCACCTAGACAGGCACTTAAATAATAATTCCATGCTTCTAGCAAGATTAGCAAAGCAACACCCAAGTCAAAATGAAAAAAAATCAGAAAGCTCATGTTGCATTAAATATTAGCTTATGAATAGCTCTGATTTTGTTTTGATTGTATACTTGAAGTCCACTTTCCAAGGATTCTATAATAATTGCCTGTATAATATTTAGTTTGTATGCAACTAGGGATTAAGGTAAACAATCTGTTTTCTCTAGTATCTTTTAGTTGGTAGTCATGGTAGTACCAAAACCATATATTATTTTTGTAGGCTTCCTGACTTTTTGAGTTTAGCAATAGCAAAATAACAAAAACTGTATGAGAGGACGTTAATTCCTAAGCAGCACAAGCAAAGCTAATTCAGCTATACAGGCAATACATTTGCCAGGAAATACCATGGGAATCCTTGGAGATGCTCCTAAGATCTCTTGCTCATTCCTAGGACAGCCCTGGTTAATGTTTCTTTCCTGTGAAATCAAAGACAGAGATCAAGGGGAAAGGGAAACCTCTTGAAGTTCTCCTTTTAATGTGATACAGTCTATCCTCTCACAAACCAAGAAATTAGCCTTGAAGAATGATTGCTTTATTTACGTCAAGGGGACAAGTAGGTACCTGAAATTTGGGATTGGCTGGGCATTGAAGACAAAAAATTCTGATGAGGAAAAGGAATTGTATGACCTGTGTATGCATGCAGTTCATGCTGCTTCTAAGTAGCAGGGTTTGGGGAGGATGTTTGGAGGTGATTGCTGGCTTTTTCTTCGTCTTTTACTGCACATAACCTACCAACTGTGCAAGTCAATATATGGTTATCTGCTCCCCAGCCATGATTGTGCCTGAAAATCCATGTTGGAATAGGCAATATACAAACAGAACAAAGAGAAAACTTTTTCCAGGCAAAACTGTGTCTATTATTTTACCATTTTCCCCACAAGACACTTGTGAAAGATTGTTCCTTCTTTTCCTCATCTTTCATTGATTTATAACAGGTAGGGTCTAGGAACATTTCCTACATTTTTAGTGTACCAGTTTGGCTATCTGTGCCCAGCTCAGATATGTACTACTTCTACACCTCTATAGAGTTTCTAACCCTGTATGCAAGATACATAAACTTAAAAAAAAACCCAAATTGTAGACAACGTGAAATCAGTTTCAAAAAGCTATGTGGTACTAGAGAAATTGAGCCCAAAATCTCAATGAGGTTCATCCCAGTATAATCAGCACTATACACCACTTGCATCCTCAACGTATATCTCGAGATATTTGTGAGCAACAGGTTCTCTCATATTTTTCAACCTTGTTGCAAGTCTGATCAAGAAAATTTCAGTGTTTCAGCTATAAACATGATTAAACTACAACTAACACGTAGTAGATGCATGCCAACCTATCTTTACATAAACTTGTTATTCTGCTGTTCTGCATTTGGAGCAGTGGCAAGTACAAACATGTTTTATGTCTCCAGCCCCTCAGAGTAGTTGGGTTCCCACATAGCCTGAGCAGATCACAACAAGGGGACAATGTATGTGAAAGTCCTCTGATCCTGCAGCTCTTGGCCTTAGTAAAGGCACAATTAGGCCTGTCAAAATCACGTGCCTCCTTTGTTCTTCTTGAGTATACATCCCCCTTGCTGCTTTTCCAGCACACTGCAGCCTAACCCCGGCCATGTCCTTCCTTTGTCTCTAATTTCCTGAGGTCTCCACTTCTTTTCTCATTTCTAAGCCGTCTTTATTACATACTATTAGGTAAGCCAAAAATGTTCTTGGAAGATCATGGGAGGCTTAGATAAGATCTAGATGCCCCCATCTCCTTGTATCTAGACTTTGTCACCTTGTGTGAAGAATGTTGCTGGTGTCTTGTCACAGTGCAGGGTTACTACATACTTATATCCCTGTATGCCCCCAGCCAATTTGGTGTAACGAGACATTCACCAGAGTCAGGAGAGTGCTCTGGAGAGCACGTCTACTCAGTTTGTCCTCTGCCAGCTGATCAAGTACATTGTCTTTTCAGTCCCTGGTGGCAGGGTTTCTGCTAGAAACTTATGTCCTCAAATCTCCCACGAACCAGAGAAACACCCATACAGAAAATTCACACCTTTGTCTTACCCCTCTCCTTCCTCTCTCTTCCTCCTTCCACACAAGCCACGCCTATGAAGACACATTTTGAGCACAGGTCATCCAACAGGTGAATTGCTCAGGTGTAATGCATTTCTGCAATCCCTTTCAGACCACCATACACCAGTTGTTTTGTGCCAGAGGATACAAGTGCTACAAAGCAGGGCAGAGGCCATGAGGGAGGTTTCCTGCCTAGGTAGGCCCCATGGATGTTGAGCTCTGTAGGGCCAGCCTGCTGCTTCTTCCAATCACACGGCTGAGGAGAAGCTGTTAAATATGTTCAAAGATGTCCTACCACATGACACATTCTCCCAGCTACAGGCCAGTTCTGCTGTCTCTGACAGATGCCACCTGAGTCATGGCTTTGTGTGGCACCCATGCAAATAGGAAACTGAGCCCCCAAAAATGTAGGTCCCTGCCTCCATAAGGCTCCTCAACAACAAAGCACGTGCTCTTAGTCTGAACGAATACTTACCAGTACGGACCGCTGAGGTCTGCTGAGCTACACCTAACATCAGCCCAGCCTGTGATGCATAGAGATATGTAAGCATTGCCTGATTTCAGATTTCCACAAGCACTGCTGGTGATCTACTGGAAAAAGGAGCCTGCCTTCTCCAGCTCCTTGGACAGGTGTGGATAGGATATTCTGCATTACCAAAATACTATACTTCGTGGGCAGAAGGCATTCTTTTATAAAGGAATGCCTCAGAATACAAAAGCAATCCTATATGATGTGATGGCCTGCAACGGGTAAGGACCAGGCATGATGAGACAGAAGGGCCTTTTTCTTTCTGTTTCCTCAAGCATCCATGGGATGTTGAAGATATAAAATACAAGATCCAAGAATCATGAGGGTGGAGGAGACTGTGGTAAGTCAGTGTTTAGGTTATTTTTTTTTTGCTAGGTATACAGGATAGACTAGAGCAGTAGGAGAAATAAACACATACACAGCCGGCTGGTGCAGGGACAGCACTCGCTTCTTTTATCATGATCTCTTCAGCAAGGCGCATTAATAGCACGGAACAAACTAAGTCCCTTTAGAAACTGTATAGTTCAAATGTATTAAACAAATGACTAGCCCTCACCCTAGTTCTGAAGGAAATCAACACAAAAATAGAAATACTGACTTCCGGAGGAGAAAAAAAACCACAACAAAGCAAAACAACAAAAAACTGATGTCCACATTTTTGTAGTAATTTTGGAGAAGTCAACAGTTCGCACTAAAAAATGTAACAGGCAAATTTTGTGAATAGGTTAGGTAGAGCCAAGCCTGCCTTTTTTGGCAAATAAACTATTATCTCTCCAAATTTTATTTCCTTCCAATCATAACAAAACAGTGCCAGTACTAAACAACCTCTGAAAGCTCTCTGAGTTTGAGTGCAATGCTTACAGAGACAGAAAAGCTTCCTGACACCTGCTATTTTCTCTGTGGATGGAAAAAAGTTCACAACATTTCAATTTTGATCACCAGCAGACCTGCACCATTTTGCCCATAGGTTTAACGGAAATAAACTAAAATATGTTCTACCTTATACCTAGCTATCTCAAAAGAAGTAAATATCTCGTACATCCCCCATCAAGGTCTTTTCTTCATTCCTTGCTGCATTTTGGAAAAGCTGCTGCTTTGCATTTTATTTTTTATTGATTCCACTGGTTATGAGGAGTCTGGACAGGAAAGGAAAAAATTGGTGGAAAAAAAATTGCAAGTATCCCTGCAGCTGAGCTCCCCTGTAGTCTACTCAAGACTTGACCAGGACATCTGCTTTTCAAGTCAGTGCAAACTCTGTTACCTAAAAGCAAGTTAAAATGGCAAAGGAGCTTTGAGAATCAAAAACACAGCACCACAAGCATTGGCTAGTGCTGGAATGCGAAGCACAGTCCTTGGGAACAGATGGTTTAATACATCACAATAAATCTCTTACCAGCCTTTGCAACATAGTACTTCAGATAAAAATAAGTTTAAGTTACAATCTGTGAACAAAATGTTGTCCTCAGAGGCAGAGAGGAACTGCTTTTGACTTTACTGAGACTTGCAGCTCCATTTTAGAAAACATTTAATTAATTTATGGTTTTAAAGGAGCTGATCAAAAGTTCCTTCTCACCTTATTTCACAATTATGAAATTCAATCCAAAAGACTGCATAATGACTCAACACTAACAACCCTCTCAGCTAAAAAAATGCCTTTCAGCATTTATCCTCCTCACCCAGGACACCTGGAACAGCAGCTCATGATCCACCTGCTTCACAGACATTAGAGAGTGCAGGACAATTATCAGAGCAAAGAAAGAATGTCATTTGAGCTACAAAGTGCTCATGTTACATACAGCTGACACATCAGAATACCTGTCCTGAGCAACTGGATTTGCATAAATGAAAGAGCTACAGACCATGACTGTCACAAAGATGTCACATCAATTGGACCACGCTTCCTTCTTCGTTAGGTTTGTATGGGGGGCAGTCCAGGGAAGGAGGAAAAATGAGAGGAAGGAAAAAGGGTTAGATATTTTGGATTATATAGTACAGCTGCAGTTTCCATTTTCAACAAGTTAAAGATTGTATTTTTAGAATGAAGAACTTAAAGGGGATTGGGTACAAGCTGGTAATTTCTTGATCTAAGGAACATTAACATTCATTTCTAATTCATACTAGTTGGCATGCATCTTCAATTGCATCTGCAATGTTTATTCCATCATTTGCTTCGTTTCACATGAGTTCTTTCATTTAAACAATATTCTTGTACAGTAGGGCGATGGGTCCTGAGCTCTCTCCAGTGGCATCAGCAGTATCTTACGTCTCCCTTGGAGAAGTTAACAGCGGGCAAAGAGTTCGTACCGCATAATTTATCATACTCATGAATGCAGTTCATGAACAAACTGCAGTTTTTACAAGTTCGTTTTCTATTTGAAGCTGTCCAATAAACGTTTTGTGCAAACCAATTTCAGCCTACAAATTGCTCGTAAACTGCTCACTGTGAGTAGTACTCCCAGTATTTGGTACTTGTAATTCAGTAGTCAGCCTTTGGGATTGGTCAGGCCAATCATATGGCTTGGTTTTCTTCCCTGAACATTGAACTAATCCTACCAAACCCCGAGCAGAGGAGAAAATGGGAGGCTGACTAGCTAATAAACCAGGACACAGTAGGTGTAATGCCCAAGGGGACTGGCGAAGATATGAAGGTCAGTAAGGATAGACTACTAAAAGTTAAAAAACAGTGTCAGCTTAGATGTTAGCAGCACAAGAAAATGAACAGCAGTTCCCAGTGAGGAGCTGCAAGTAAGTTTATCCTCCCTGTTCTTTATTTAGGAGGATGGCCCAGACCAAGAGGAAATTAAGGATTGATCTGACCAAAATTACCAGGTTTCCCATGATAAATAAACCCATTTCACTTCATCAACATTTTAAAAGTTGCATTTTTCACTACTTGACATATAACAAGACTATGCCCTTCCCAGATTATTTATTTCAATCATCAGCTCACAACAACCAGGTATGAAAGTAGAAAGGTTTGTGGAAGAATATGAACACTGATTTTTCAACACTTCTCAACAACAACAAAAAAAATCTAAAAATGTTCTTTGACCTATAAGATGTGTTGATACTGTCCACTACTTCACACTCGGTGTTCTAGAAAATATAGAAATACCAAGCATGCAATATCCCCTCCCACTCCCCAAATAGTTGCCTTAGAATTGAGAGAGAAAATAAAAATGTTATTTCTCCATACTACACGTAAGTTTAATCACAGTGCATTTTTCTTCCATTTGCCTCAAGGCAAAACAGAAATTTTAGAGAGGACTGAACAGTTACCGATAGATCATAGAGGTAGGTAGAAAGGCAAGAAAAGGACATAAAGGTATTATTGGCAAAGCAGAATAAGCAAAGGGGGACTCAGTAGGAGAATTAGCAGAAATGTAGGTCAGAGCTAAGGTCTTCAGGTCCCTGGAGGCTAGCAAAGAAAGTCTGAAACTACAGCAAAGTCACACAGAGGAAGCGTTTTTCAAGGTGTGATTGTGCACATGACCATTGGTGCTGAAGAAACTTCAGAGAAATTACTGTACAATAATAACTGTAATTTCTGTAGTGGATATCACAGGAGTTAAAACACTCCAGCACGTTCAATTCCACACATAAAAAGGTATTAAACAAGGTCCAGAGGTTTTTTTATTCCAGTCCTGCAATCACTATTGGAAGAAAAGAGAAACTCAAGGCAAGTGAAAGGAACTCCAAAAGATTTAGGCATTTGCTTCATTTCAGACGGCTGGGTTTTCTGGGATTGGGTGTTCTTACATTTTGCCAAGGCTTCAACAGCTGGCCACGCTGTTTGCTGCTTCAACCACAGCAGAGGTCCAGAACTTCCCAGGGTAGGAAGTGCCACCATTCGCAATGCAGACCTCTAACCCAGAATTTGCCCCAGGCTCAGATCTCTTAAACATGTGGTATCCTGCCAATCATGGACAGTTATCTGCAAATGTTAGGGAGAGGAAATACATGTTGAAGAGTAAAAATAACCCATGGAAATATTTTTATCTGGTGGGGTGAGATTTGGTGGTATACATGACAGTTTTCCAATCATCAGCGATGAAGAGAAAAAATCAGCTCCAGCAGAAAGTTATCATGAAAAAGCTGGATAGTCTGAAAAGCCAAAGTTGAGAATTGAAGCAAGCGTGAAGTAGAGGTAATACCAATCATTGCTCCTCCATCAGTTAGTGGCAATAGCATTGAGAAGCCAAATATTCATCAACTCCCACCATACAGACGAACTGTAATTTTGCAGCTTGGAAAAATGTCATCTTCAATTGTATTTTGCTATTCAATAGGTAGCAAAATATTGCTGTCATGTGTGGGCACATACCATAACGCTTTTGGTGCTCATCTTTGCACAGATCATTTTAATCTCTAGCATCCAGAGACATTAAATAAGGTCATATGTAAAATACTAAGTGTTACATGAAAACCAGCAACACTTAGATTACATTGACACTAGTAAAGATTCATACTAACAGCAGTAATAAAACCATTTGTCCAATATTGTTGGATACACACATTTTCAACTCCTGAGGATGGCAACTATTGTTAGAGAATTCTAGAATAATAACGCATTGTGCATGTAACTCTGTTCGGAGGCATAAAATAGGGATGAGACAGATGATCTTTCCAACTTTCACTCACTGGATTCTTCTCAGCACTTGGTTTCCATAGTCTATCCATTTCATCTGGTCACTTGGGATGTCAGCAAGCAGTGATGATACAAGTATACAGTCAGGTGCTGCTATTTACCAAGCACCATGCTACACCTATTGCTTGAATAAATCTGAACAGCATCTTAAAGCAAAGGAGACACTGCTGCAGTAACATTGACAGAAGACCTAGCTATTAAGCTGTCTACAGAGTCTAGTATCAGTGAAATGTTTGACAGCCGCAGGGACAAATATGTATTAGCAACATTGCTTAATCCATGTTTCAAGGGCAGAATTGAAACCATGCCTTCACCCTATGCAGGCACAGATTGCTGGAAGGATACTGTCATAAATAATAGTGCTGGAGGCCATACCATTATGCACCTCCTCTTCTCCCTCATCCTTCCACTTAGCTCCCCTAGGCCAAGTATATCTCATAAAGCAGAAGATGCACAAGCTCCTGGAACATCACAGAGTGCAAAAGAAGTAATCACAGCATACCTATAGTTCCTGGGTCTTCCTTTATCAGCTCAGAGTGGGGCAGTACCTCCCAGGAAAAACTCAATTTGTCCGTATCATGGGAAGAATCTGTCCATTATGAAAGGTCTATAGGTGTCATGGGAGACCTTTTCATATGCTGGGAAGTGAGAAGTTGACTTTCGAAAAGATATGCTCTAGTTCAGACAGGAATTAATTCAGCGGAGCCTATGGCCTGTGTTAAGGAGGAGGTCAGATTTGATGATCGCAACCGTCCCTTCTGGCTTTATAATCTATAAAGACTAACTACTTTAAGGGGCGGGGGGGGGGGGACGACAAAGAAAGAAACCAATACCGGTATTTTTAAACCTCCAAATTCCCCACCATCCAATATGTGCTCAGATTTCTTTTTCAGGTATGTGTCTGGCACTGAGACTTATTGAAGAAGTGGGCTTAATAAACCGCAGCATAGAGCACCTCTTTCTTAAGGGAGTAATTTGTAAAGCTTAGCAAGTTATACATGCAACATGCAGGTGACTCTCTAAATTAGCCTAATGGAGGAGACTGCAGAGGAACCTATCAATCAAAATTCTTACAGAAAGGTGAAGAGGCATATTACCAAGTGTTGTGCTTATATTTCTATTCCCTTTTTCCTCACTTCCCAAATAGTATATAAAAGATTTTCTCTGCTCTCTGCTTGAATAATTTGGCAGAAGATAAGAATTGTGCAAATCTGTTCTGTGAGAGCTTTTCCTGAAGCTTTGATTCACCTGGGTTCATAAATCTCTGGGTTTTGCTTTGAGGTTTAAGGACATGTGAGCTGCAAAACTGCAAACTGATCTCACATTAATAGCACGCAAAATTGCGAAATTACAAAGCCATAAATGGATTTACATTTGCAACTTAGGAACAATGGGCTGACTTTCCCGTTTGCAACAAAAATCTACAGCCAGGCACATTTTGCCATACATCCACAGCACATGTGCACACAGATACACATGCAGCCTATTTACTTGCTGGAAATTTGTGAGTGAATCCAAAGAGTGAAAGCTGATAGAAAGTAAACAATTTGGAGAATATCCTTTCTCAAAGCATCCTTCATCTTAGGCTTCTGGATTATTTCACTTGCATTTTCTCTTGTAGTACTGAATGCTAAATCAAATAAAACCCACACCATGTAAAACAAGAAATCAGTCAAGCTATTGAGACTGTAAGGCTTGTGTTTGTACTAGAATATTTAAACAGAAAATACAAATCCCAGATTTGAATGCACACATTCAGGTAATTCAGCAGGTATGGTAAAATTGAGTAACCTCTTTTTTCTCTGCACTAATTTCATAACACAGGAAGCTCCTTTCAAGAATAAGTCAGGAAAGAGTAGTTGTACCAAAATCAAAGTATTATGTTTACATATTTTCACTAAAAGCAAACTAAACAAACTGTAATACAAAAATGGTAAATTTATCTTCATTTGAAAGGGAATATTTTTGTGAAGATAGTTATGGTGGCCAAAAGGGACTATTTTGCTTTGATAAAAACAATTTGGCAGGGGATGGGGAGGATAAGGTATTTACTCCACGTTTTCCATTCTAGTTTCACCCATGAAACAAAAAGGGAGGGGTTTATCTCACTTTTGACAAATGTTTGGCTTGTGAGAAGTCACCCGTACCAGCTTTCATCATTATTCCTAGCCAGGCACACATTGCAGAGATGAGTATGTGTCTATTCCCTTATTATTATTGTTACTGTTTATTCGGGGTGACAAAGAGGGCAGTCAGGCTTAAGCTTCATTATCTTAAATGTTAAGATTTCTCCTAATGTTGGGCCCCCACGAGTCTTATTAATATGCCTCAAATGGGCAACATTCAGGTTAGCTGCAACTCTAGGAAACTACAAAACAGCAATAGAGGTACAAAGTTGAGGAGACATGCACATCCAGAAACAAATCAATTTTCGAAGAGACTTAGGAGCATAAGGATGCAGACATATTTGAAAATGTCAGTCTTAAGGCTTCTATCCCCGTGAAGTACATGCCAGTTAGGCACATACAGCAAGATCCATGATAAGGTTATGCATTTTTCAGGCTCCTGAGCCATGCAAAAGGTTCAGCTGAACTGTGCATGGGCTTCTTCACCTCCTAGCATCTTTAAAAGACATCCCATAAAGAAGACCCATTGTTTCTGACTATACAGATAGGTAGGTCCTCCTCTCCTGGGCAGGAGTGCCAAACCAGCTAATCCTTCCCTTTAGACAGCAGCTTGGAGGTGTGTAGCTTGTTACTGAAATCCATTACCCCTATGGCTCCCTGTGCCACACACTTCACAAGGATCACACTACATCTGTCATGCGAGGGTGCAAGGACTCCCTTAGGCTACCTGGTGCTAAGTGTAGGGGAAAAAGGCACTTTGTAGGTAGAGAGGGGGCTGACTGCCCAGAAAGCAGCAAATCTCCTTAGCCCAGCTCTCTGCAGAGGGGAAGAGGAAGAGTAAACTCTTCTTGCCTGCAAACACAGCCCCGTTTCCCACCTCCCAGCCGTACGTATGCTTTCAGCACTTTAATTTCAAGGGTACATGCACACAGACTCACAAGCGAACTGTTAGGTCTCCGCTAAGCAGGTCTGGGGTATGTCTTCTCTGTCACTCTCAAGGCAAGGTAGTCAAAAAGAAACTACTCCTGCTGCAGCCACAGGGCTTTATGAACACCCATCAGCAGAAGCTTAGGTACTTCAGGGCAGGGAGCGTGTGTGTCAGAAACACATGTGACTGGGAAACTTTACTGCTTCCAAGTTTTGGCAAGAAAGCTGCTGCAATTCTGGGGAGGTCGGTGAGGCTTTGTCAGATAGACATGGGTACTGAGAGATTTTTAAGGGCCTAGGTCTAGAGCTTTGCCTTCACTAGCAACACCGAGAATCCTAATGCAAAGGCAATGATCTTTCCTTCTGTCATTTTAAATACTACATTATTTATTCCCACTTGGAACAGACCTAGTAAACACAGTACTTAAAAATGACTTTGTCTTCCTATATGAGAACTCCCAATGGTTTTGGACCTGTGAAACAACAGAGAGAAATATCTGCCAAAAAACCTCCTCAAACCAGGAAGCATTAGGAAAAAGTCTCAGGAAAGCCTAATCCCTCAGCATTTGTAATTCACAAAAGTTTGGCTGAGTCTTCAAGCCCATGGATGTTTATGTATGTGAATTGGAATCAGTGATCTTTTTAAAAATTCAGTCCTTCTTCAGAAGCGTTTGAAACACTCTCATCTTGCTGCTCATTTGAGCTCCGGTAAAATCAAATAAGCTTTATGTCCCCACTGCCACTGAAGGCATGCCTACAGCACAGATAGGCTCCTAGTTGGCTTGGGCGATGGCAGATCTCTTGGCACGGACTTCAGAACAGGCTGTGGGATCTCACCAGGGATCTCAGGTATGTGCTCAGATCACTGGTCCCTAGTGAAGCCTGTACCAGTGTGCGTTCATGCCTCTTGCTAAAATTCAGTAAATTCCACAGTTTCCTGTCCAAGTAACTCAATAAATGTGGATCACCAGCAGTAAACCATTTTTTTTATGAAAGGCAAGGAGGACTGGGTCTTGGCAAACCATGCTCTACTATCACCGGCCAGCTTTGCTTTCCAAGTGTGGCAAAGTTCTGGCAAAAATAAATATATAAATAAATAGCTGCAGCAATCAGCATGAAGCAAGAAAACAGCGGAGAAGGCTTTGCCCAGCAGCAGGCTGAGAAGGGCTGATAATGAATGACTGATGATGATTACAAGTAATTTTTTACTCTCTGCAAAATGATAGATACTGGCCAAGTCAGCCCCACAGCGCCAGAGCACTGTAGAGCCAGGCTGGAAAACCGGCTTGGCAGCAGACCTCTGCTTCCTCGGCGGGTGGAAGGTCCAGCTTCAGGAGGTGAGCTGCCCTGGGCACCCGCAGGGTCCCTTGCACGCAGCAGCTCCTGGGCCACCGTCGCGGGAGGCACGGCCCCTCGGCAGGAGGGGTCGAGGGAAAGGAATGGCAGGGGGACGAATTCAGAAGGGGAAGGGGAGGAGGAGGAACCCATGTAACAAAAGTGCTTGTGATTAATGGATCAGAGGTGAGAGGAAAGTTTACATATGCACTTGGAGAGGAGGAAAGGATGTTCACAAGCTTCCTCCATGACAAATGCAGGCGAGAAACAGGGAGGAAAGAACTATTAATCAGCGGTACAAACAGATATTTTTTTTTTCCCCCCTCAGGAGAAGCCAGTCCAGGTAAACTGCTCAGAGAAGCTGTTTCCAGCTTACCCTTTACAGAGGGCTGCTCGGCAGACCCCACCACTGCCTGAGAAGAGCCAGCGCCCTTTAAGCCCAGCTCCTCCTTCATCTCCTCGCATGAAGTGGAAAAGAGTCCTAAAGACAGTATATGAGTAAAAACCTTCGTCTTCATGTTTCAGCCACTGTTGTTATTCACAGCGCACCTTACAAGCATGGCTACCTGCCAGTCAAACAAATACCACTCTACCGAGTCCCCTAAACAGCCATCTGATCCTTTTCTAACTGTTGTTTAGAGTTGTTTAGGGGTGCCCATGGAGTGATGATTAACAGCCCCAGGCGCTGTGCAAGCACTTGGAATATGCATTTCTTACTAGTAGGGACATTTTTTCCTTCATATTTTTATTGGTTGTGTTTTATTAGTCACATTGCTCTTCAGCCTCCCTGCAGCATTGGCAGCAATGCCATTAGCTCGAGATGAAGGTGCATGTCCTCCCTTCATGGCTGAGGTGAGGTACCACAATAAAAGCAATATCAATAAACAGTACATTGCAGAAAATTAATAAGCAGTGTACTGATGAATTGTTGGCAGCCGGTGGTGACTACAGAATAGGTAACACACTTAATATCAAGTCATTTCTTGTTTTGGTTGCTAAGAAAGTATTTAGGAGTCTTGATAGCATGTAGTAAAACAGACTGTAGAAGGTATACAAATATTAAATGAAGTCCAAGCACATTAATTACTTAGTAAGTGCTTGTAATTATCTGACAACTGGAGCACGTTGCTTGATCTGACATATGTAGTGTTACTCCCTTGCACCAGCCGCAAGAAACATTGTGGAAACATTGGCGCTGTGTGATAAAATATCCCGCTCTCTTACCCCAGTATCTCAGAGATCCGCACAGCAGGGCAAAGCCTCACAGCATCCCAGCAGTTAGATAAGCCTTTTGGTACCCATTTTACAAGGAGAAGCAGGGACTCCTAGAAGGTCTTAAACTATACATTGAGGTGAAAAAGAAAAGTATCATCATGCATCAAGGCTCTCATACAGGAATAAGGACATCTGGTTTTTAATTCTTGGCTTTGTCTGGAGCCTGATTTTTCCATATGTAAAATAAGGAAGATACCACATCTCATCATATGCACACAGGTCCCACATCATGACAATTAACATGTCATCCACCTAAAAGGCACTTCCATGTCACCGTTTAATAGTAAGCCATGAACATCGCTGCTTACAAGAGTGCAGTCTCAGGTGGCAAATTGTTCAGGCGTGAGGACACCCTTTCCTTACACAAAGGTGCAGAATAGAGGGGGGGGGGGGGGGGCTGATTTTGCCTGGTATTTCTAGGTGCTGCTGCAGTTCAGCCAACAGCGAGCACGAGCACGCACACAGCATTCTCCACATACAATGGCTGAGGCACAAGAATGGAGAAGACATTATACACCACCAACAGCTTTGCAAGGAGAAATAAGAGATGCCACTACAGCTAACTACTTTTTGTTTTTTCCATTTCCAGAACTTTCTGGAATGCTTTATTGCTTGCTCTTTTTATTAAGTTGTTTAAAGCCATGAAGGAAGAAATTACGTGAAGGAAAGAAAAGAAGATTAACATATTTCCAAACATGCTATTAAAAAAAAAAATAATCACCTGATCCCTACCAGAACTTCACTGACTGAATTGTTAAAAGGGGGGGGGAAACCTTGTACAACTTCCCATCCAGATGGTAGTTCCAGCGCTCCGTGGTCAGCCTGTTTATTAATGAACATCTGTTTTCCTTACAAAACAGGGTGGACTTTCTACTATAAATTCTCCTTTCACATATTTCTTGGAAAATGACATTAGGAGTTATTCACTGTCACATAGATAAGCCAAATTTATTTTTAATTTTAGAAATTGCATATTAATTATATCATTTCTGTCACTCACTAGATTATTGATGAATGTATTGCTAAAACTTATAGCTAGTTGAATATTGAAAAAACAAAAAATATGACTTAGTCTTTGAAGATATTTGGCTCCAGTCCCTTTAGTTGTCCTTTCCTTTTAGCTTTCTGCACAACTGGATGAATGCTGCTGGTACAGATGATAATGGACATCAAACTTCAAAGCACTGCACACATAGTGCTAGAGTTCCCTAAAATAATCAGTAAATTTGAGCATATCACTCTCTGGTCATGGATGCTTTTTGAATAGAAAAATGGCTGTCTTGTAATTCAAGGTAAGTTTCTCCTTACTTGTAACCATATCTTATCATTTACCGAATGTTATACATTGAATTGCATAGAAAGACTGAGATTTGGTAATCTAAAAGGCAATTAAAATTTGGAGACAGACCAGAGTTATAACTACAGCACCATATGTAGGGCAATATTTTAATTACAAATGAGAACATGATAGAAGATTTCAGTCCAGTCACAGGATTTTGAAACACCACAATCAAAAGACATTGAAAGGGAATGTTCGGATGCAACCATTTGAAAAGTAAAGTTTAGATTTAAGTTCAAAAAGATTTAATTGTCTATTAATGATATTCACCTTCTGAGAGCACAAGGATCTGGAAACTCATCTAGAATTTTTTTTTCTTAGTACAATGGCTCTTTTAAAACTCTGGTGCAGAACAATAGTACTCTTACAATATCTTTCCTTTTGTGCTCTGACATTGCTTTAAGAAAGAAACACGCTTGGAGCTGGTATACCTGCTTATGCAGAAGTTTCAAAGCCATAGACAAGTGATTTTTGTTCGATTTTTTTTTTAACAGAAAAATTGCAAGGCTTTGAAGTTGCAAGGAACACACATGTATGCATGTGTGTGTGTACAAGCATGTCTTTTTTCCTATGTTCAGCCTGATAGCCAAGGTACATGGCTTATCTACAATTCAATGGCTATTACTGTGACACGACAGGTCAAAAAACTCTGAATAAATGGAATATTACTTGTCTACTGAAAGCCACAATACTGAGGGCTGTGAAAGCGTGCTACTTGGAAACCGTGGCTCCTTGCTAGTTTCAAACTATGCAGCACAGCTACCATCAAACTCAGCTTTTCACCTCCATCAGAGTGGTAAGCATTTCAGGTAAAAAATATAAACAAAACAAAAAAAACCCCAAGCAATCAAATGCATGAGGCAAAAGCCAGACAAAAACGTGGTTAAATCGTTACATTGTCTGTGTTGTTGTGGTGGTTTAACCCCAGCCAGCAACTAAGCACCACGCAGCCACTCACTCACTCCCCCCCATCCAGTGGGATGGGGGAGAAAATCAGGAAAAGAAGTAAAACTCCTGCATTGAGATAAGAACGGTTTAATAGAACAGAAAAGAAGAAACTAATAATGATAATGGTAACACTAATAAAATGCCAACAGTAGTAATAAAAGGATTGGAATGTACAAATGATGCGCAGGGCAATTGCTCACCACCCGCCGACCGACACCCAGCCAGTCCCCCAGTGGCGATTCCCTGCCCCCCACTTCCCAGTTCCTAAACTAGATGGGACGTTCCATGGTATGGAATACACTGTTGGCCAGTTTGGGTCAGGTGCCCTGGTTGTGTCCTGTGCCAACTTCTTGTGCCCTGGCTGGGCATGAGAAGCTGAAAAAATCCTTGACTGTAGTCTAAACACTACTGAGCAACAACTGAAAACATCAGTGTTATCAACATTCTTCACACACTGAACTCAAAACACAGCACTGTACCAGCTACTAGGAAGACAGTTAACTCTATCCCAGCTGAAACCAGGACAGTTGTCCATCCTGCAATCTGCTCTTTCAGACAAAGTGTGGATATTCCCGTAGGAAACAGGGCAAAGCAGAACAGTACTGAACTCAGGAGAGGAGACCTTGGGATGGGGGGTTGGCTTTTATCGACTGAGAGGGTGGCTCCCTTTTTCTGATTGCTTTCTGTCACAGGTCATCAGGATTGCCACGGCAGGAGTTAACTAACCTCATCCAAGCAGGGAGGGACTGACTCAGGTGTGGCTGTAGCTGGAAGCCTTGGTGGGCTCGGGCGCTGAGCGATCCCCAGACAGCCTGCAGCAGCAGCTTGGGCATGTCTTGCCTTGCCCTTGCGGTTGCCATCCTCTCCTGCCCACTCGTCTCACTTGGGAGGATTGCTCCATCCAACAACGAGCTGGTCAGCAGTGGACAAGAGCTCTGCCTCTGGTGCGAAGTTGTTGCCTGAACAGTTTTGGCATCCAGTCGGAAGTTTTAAATAAGCACTTAGAGATCCTAATGCCCCAATCTACACCCATGGAGACTTCAGGAAGCAAAATTAAGCCTGGTATTGCTTTTACCTACAAACCATGAACACAAAAGAGGTTTTAAATACCTGTCCTTAAATGCTTCTAAAATTTCAAGCATAAAACCACACAGAAACATCCTCCTTGAGGAAGGCTTGCAGCCGAGTCATGGAGCAGAAACTGCTCTCAGGTCTGTTCCAAGTCCATTACAGATGACACAAGTCGTATCGTTTTTCTGTGCCTCACTGCCACCTTTGGACTCCTCTGCTCAGACAGTAAACAGTTTCCAGAAGGAATCATCTCTGGCTGTGTCTGTGTTGCTCTTAGTTCAGTGGAGCTCAGCTGAGGCAGTATTGTAACTATCCGTTTCTCTGCTGCAGCAGCAAATCTCTAATTATAAGCTTAATTGAATGGCCCCAAAAAAGGGGCAGAGCATCATCTCCGATGCATTTACATTTAATAAAAATGGGACTGGGAGACAGAGTTGTTACAGCTTGCGTCTTTCAAAAAAAAATTAAACACAATAGGATATTTCAGGATTTTCAGGGTCAGCTCGTGACACCCTTGCACTGCCGTGTATGGGAGACATGCATTTTAAGCCCCAAGGTTCTTTCAGAAATCCTGGCCTCAGTAGTTAACACTGTTTTATCACCAGTCAAGGGATCCCTTTCTAACCCTAGGGGAAGTCAGTGTGATCTAGTGGATAACACGGTGGCCTGGAACTACACAGATTTGCCTCCAATCCCAGCCCCACTATTAGTTGACTGAGATGACCTTGAGTACATCATCTCACTCTGCAAAGCTTTTATTCCCCATATGCAAAATGGAGACCCTGACAGTTACTTCATTTTTAAAGAACTTGAAGATCTACTGGTAAAGATGTCTTAGGTAACAGCCACATATTATCATTAATAACTCACACTTCTTATGCAATATTCTCTGTGCCAAAGATGGAAGTCATTCAATTTGCAGAACTGCCATTAATTGCTCTCTTGCTGTTAAAAAGGAAGAGTAAGAGCTTGAAAAACTCTTGCAATAGGAGTAGTGGGGGCAAAATCGAGACCAGCTTTCATGTGAGACTGGTTGAATTTATTATTGGTGCAATTGCCTACAACAGAAAGAAGGTAGGTCTGCTGACCTGAGGAACTCCCTCCCCATACTCTTTCAGGAGTGTCCTAAATGCTTTTAAAAATGCTCTTTTCAGTTTCTCAATCACCAAGTCTCTAATTAAGCTGAAAAATATTTTGGCCCTTTCCTCAATTTCAGTATTCTTACTCACAATAGTGTAATGCATTTTAATTAAAAGTAGACTTTAAGATGTGGGGTTTTTTTCTTCTTCACTGGCACCTTGAAATTACAAGGTATCAGGGAGGTACAAAAGAAAGTAGCCTGTTTGCAGGGGTTTTTTAAATGAAGAAGGTTAAAAAAAAAAAGAAATTCGTGTGTGTGCAAAGCAAATGTTTGGTAGGTAAGTTGTAAGCAGTTCTCTTTATTCCATAATTATAAGTGAAATGTTCTTTAATGTGCAGTAATAACATTCAAGCTCTGCTATTTTGCAACTAATAATAATATACAACAGCATGGGGCATGATAGCTAACAAAGTTTTTCCAGCTTAATGTATTGCCCACATCTATCTGCCTTATTTTCCAGTGCCTTGGCTTTTCAATCCAGCCTTTATGCTGGAAATTTGAGACTGAGTGGAGTAGTAGTTACTTACCTTTTTAAGGAAAGAGTTTGTAGCAAGACTGCTGAGTAGTTCAAATCACTCCCATACAGAGCAGTGTATAATAGATTTCTTTTTTCTTGTTTGTTTGCGTCAAATAGAAAAGCTGGAGATGTGACTGCTTGAATCCTTTAGTCCTGAAAAGCCCTAAGTTCTTTCCAAACTTGCACAATGTTATGCAAACAGGGGGAAAAACTGACAGAAAAAAAGCAGAGGTCATCAAGACCCAGCAATGTGCATCAATTTTGCTCGCAAATGAAGGAATTAATTTATCATCGCAGAAGCTGCATTAGTTACCGTAGACTTGCACCATTTCCAAGATTTCTCGGGGGGTGAGAATACCGCGTACCAGAGCCAGCTTCTCCATTAGGCTTTTAACCGCAATGCTTCCTTGTTTTCCCGACGAGGAGTTAGATTTAGAAGCATAAGGAGGGGAAGCAAGCGCACACAAAAAAACACCAACCCTCTAGCTAAATTAAACTAAAACCTAGGTGAAGCCTCAGTGGGAAGCCTGCTTCACAAATTGGATCTCCAAATGCAGAAAAAATTAATTATGTGATGCACAGCAATGAAGTAAGCAACACCTTGAAGTTAACCTGGACAGAGCTATTGATTCAGCAAAAAAATAAGCACTTTGCTTCACCCTCTCTGTTGCTCTAATGTTAGTTTGGACTGTTGCCTGACCATTTCCAGCTAGCGTTTAGTTCATTTGCAGCTGTTCTAAATGCACACTCTTCCCCAACGGTTCAGACAAAAACTGATCCCATCTGAGTTAGTGTGTTGGTTTGGGGGAAAATACTGTGTGTGCTAAAAGGAGTTTGTTGTAAACACAGCAGAGCAGACCTTGCCACCAGCCTGGAGCTCTGGAGTGGACGTTCTCAAAGCCTCTAGGGAAGCAGATAAACTGCTTGAGCAATTCTTGCCTACCTCTGCTCCAACAGTGCCAGTAAATCACTAGCAACTGATGAGCCGCCTTCTACCCAGAGAAGTCCCATATTGCCCCATCCTACAAAGCTTTCTGCCATTTCCACTTGTACATGCTGTGTAAATGGGAACCCTGTCTAAGAAAGATGACTTGGGCTCTGCATGCGAGTGATGCAAGGAGCACACAGCTTACCCAACTGCAGCAGCGCGCTTTAACTTTATACAGCTATTGTTAGTGTGTTCTGCAGCCTGAGAGGGCCTTCTGAACAGCAGTGCCCACCTCACTGCTCAGAAACCCTTTGAGAACCACAGCTTTGCTGACCAAAAGCTTTCTGTTCCAGATCCTCTGTGCTGATCACAACCAGCACCTAACTCTCGGCGCAGCTCTGCAGTGAGGACGGCTGCTGCTAGTGCATGCTACTACACATGCCTCTGTGGTTATTCTGCCTCTTTGTTCAGCCACAGTCATGCCTCCTGCTTGCCTTTCCGTGCCACCTTCTGGTTAGTGGCACTGGATCTGGGCATCTTTAGCAACTACCTCTTCCTAGGGATCTGTTCCGTGGAATTGTCTTGACTGACAGGCACCTGAATTACCCAAGAGCAAGCTCAGCCACAGGACTCTTCACGTGAGGGGTCCTTGGTTCCAGATTTTTTATTTCCCTCCTTGGTTTAGCAGACCCAAGATTTATTGACCTTCAAGCCATGCCACAAAACCATGCTGTTGTTCTTGGCTTTTCCCGAGAAGGCTACAGAGGCAGACCAAGGCACTATGGATCTTTCTGCTGGAGTACTTTTTCAGATGCTGAGCTATTAAAGTCTCTGTACTTTATAATGATTGTTGTTGTGCCTGAAGTTTCAGTCGACTGCCTTTATATAAACCAAAAATAATCAATCAATTTATTGTTCTTTATGGACAATGATAAAACCCCATTATTCATTGGTAGCTCATCTTTTTAACTTCAGCTTCCACTGTTTTACAGGAACATGAAGAAAATTAAGACAAATTTAAAAGCAAAAAATTTACTTTTTGCTTCTTATTTGGCAAACTAGTCAGGGGCAAAACATTGCATATAGGAAGTTCTAATCAACTTTCTCTTTTCCTGTCCTCTACTTTGCAACTATGACGACAAAAAGGTAAAATTTTCCCCTGTCTTAATTAGGAAGAAAGCAACTTTGTCAATAATAAGGCCCTCCCCACCAGCACTATGGAGTCCTTTCAGCTGACTCACATAACAGGTCTGGAAGAGCATGATCTCACTTTGTAGAAGGTCCCAACAGCCGACATGTAGTGGACTATAGTGTGTCAACACTAAGGCACTATTCTTCAGGGTAGGAAAAAAGTTCGTCATGAGGCTGGGAGGAGGATACAGAACTCTAGGTACGGTGATGCATTATTTCACTTTAAGAAGAAATGAAAATGTAGACTGATTCCCTGAAAAGTTTTCCTAGGAGTAAAGTCTGTTAGACTGTGAAATTGTTTTAGAACAGAGACAGTCTGTAGTAGAGGAAAAAAAAAAGTAGTACAAAAAACCAGGAAGCCCACTGAAGATTTCTTTTGCATTTATTCATTCTAGGCAAAAAGCAAACTGGGCTTGATTCACAAAAGGGGTTAGACTCGACACTGTAAACTTTAGCTTTGCCATTTTTGCCTTTAGCCTTGGCACTTAATGGAAATGCCAGCTATGGGTCAGGTGCCAGCAGTCAGCTACAGATGGAATTCAAAGAAGATGGCGTGGCCTGCAAAAAAGCCTAAGACAGCTCAGGTGAATTTTGCTCATAAGCAAAAGAAGTGGCATAAGACCTACTCTTCAAACAAATTTAAGGGCTTGACTCTAGGCTGAAGCTTAGCATTTATCTCCTCTTGGGATTTGGAGCCATGTAGCATTCCCTGGATATCCAAGAAATGAGTAAGAAATCAAGCCTCAAATCCTTCCTTCACTAGAGTGAGTTTGACTCTCTCACATTCTAGCTGACTGCTTTAAACAGCCTATATTAATTTATAAGAATAATTACCTCCGTATTATATTTTCTGAGTAGTATAATGTGTTCAAAGCATGCCTACCATATTAAATCCTAGCTGCAGATACAGTGTGAGACCTACTAGGGCTTAAGCACAGGATAAGCTCAAAGTGCCTTCACGTGACCAAAACAGCTGATTTTGCATACAGTACAGAAATAATAGCAAAGAATCTACATAACAAATCTGAGGGGGTCTCTAGCACCAAACAAGAGCTCTGAGGTTTAACATGTCAGACATGAGTATCTAAAGAGACATTTAGTGACACAGCATCTCCCCCTCCCCAAGTTACGATGGTAGCAAATGAAAGTGTAAAGTCCTGAAACAGAATTACTGTCCTGGCTTGTACTTTCAACTTCAACATTTGACCTTGGATTATCTGTACTAAGAAATCTTCCTTTGCTAAAAAGCTTTTTACACCCATGAGTCATCCATTACCCTCTGTCCCTCTGAACACCAAACTAGCTGACCATGCCAAACATTAAGACCATGAGCATGGTTTGAACTTCATTTTCTCCAGTTCAGCACTTTCTGCTCCAAAGCGGAAGCAAACTACCAGGAACAAAAAAAAAAAAAAAAAAAAAAAAAAAGACTATCCCTGATTCACTGATCAACACAAGACTTTTCGAAAACACATTGCTTCTTAGAATTGGTTTGAGACCTGGAGCAGAAGTATATTAAAGGGCATTAAATATGTAGTGGACTAAGAGAACAACAAGCATATGACCAATGAAAACCTTGACGGTCTTAATATATGATACTACATCATTATGATTTCAGGTAGCCTGTTCAATTAAATACAGTTAAGTGCTTTAGTAACAGAAAACCAGAAAAGTTAGTCAAAGTTGTCATTGACTTCGATGTCTATTTTTAACACACTCAGTCCCTTGGTGCCACTAAGTTGTTGCAGGTTAATTAATGACTGCATAAATGTAAAGAGCTTTACATTTCCTTTCATTTAGGCAGCCCAGACTACGTTTCAAGGAAAAACAGAAAGCTCATCAACCTGAGTTATCCAAAATGATTCAGAGCAAAATATAGACATTAAGACAAAGCCCATCATTAATATAGTAGGGCAAGGACATTGAGTATGACTTTGTTCAGAAAGGGAGGTATACCATTCCCAGTGAATAAAGTTAATCATTTCTGTAGGCCTTTTTCTCTCCGTGAGTTACCTGTTAAGTCCCAGTTGCTTCAAGTTTGCTTAATGTAGCCCTTGGATTCTTCATAAACATATGGCACAAATATTAATGAGTCACTGTTGCCCCAATGTAATTGGTCATCTAACCAAATGGCTCTGTTTGCATTCCTTGATTGGATTACCTCATTTTCTTTACAGAAGTGTCTAAAAATTGATTGTAGCTTCGTTTCTTTCAGGAGGTTTTTTCATTACCAACCCCACCTTCACCCAAACTACCTACCCTAACTCCTCATTCTTAAAATGATTTCTTAACCCTTATGTTGCTGTGCAACAAGCTCATTCTCCGTCTCCAGTTTTAATTATCAATCTATGATAATGACAATGGCTATGGTAGCTTTTAGCTTAAATGACTCTCGTGAATGTTATTTGCACACTTGTGAATAACACTTTTTCCTTCCATAACTTCAGTTGCTCAGCTAAATGTTCACAATGAGAGACTAGAAGAGACTGTATATTCTGGTAAAACAAGCTGGGGTTTGAGGGTGGGGTTTTTTGTATATTCATCCTGCTGGAGGCAAAAGAAACCCCTAGCATCTATAAAGATCTGAACCACACATGACAACAACTATTCCTCCTAGAGTTAAATGCTAATACTTTTAGATAAACAGAACTTATTTATAATAACACCATCTGCGGGATTCTGATAATGTTGGGGGAGGAGATTAATTTATCTTGCATTTTAAATAGAGATGGCCGCTGGCATCAAAATCCAGATCTAGCTTTTAGCCACCCGGTTATCAGGGAATTTCACATTCAGGGTACTGCCTCCCTCACCAGAATGTCTCCATAATACCAATGGACAAGCGCTATGAGGTGACATAATGGTAGCATGGATCAGTTCCTCCTCCCCAAAGCAGGCAGCATGCCCAAATGGACCACAATGCAGAATTCCCCCAGTAATGAAAAGAACCAAGAGTTAAGACTGCATTTGATTTCTAGGGTTTTAATTAACCCATCATATGACATAAGGGTTTCACTAGTTTTTGTGATCAGTTGAGATTATTACTGTACTTTGTTGTCCCAGGAAAACAATATGCAGCTTCACTTCTGGACAGAGCCTTGCAGACCCAGCAAATCTCCAGTAAAAAGACTACATAATAGATACATAATGTATCCCACTTCAAACCTGTTGCCATGCCCTTTCCCTTTCCTCACTTCATTCAGGGACACTTGTACAGCACTAGCAAAGGAGGTGCACCTAGGACAGGAGCCCGCACAAGCCATGTACTGTATTATCCCTTGCTCAATATTATACTTGATAAATTGCAAACTTTTATTATCCAAAGTACTGGCTCTTGTAAAATCGACAGCTACCACAGCTGTAGCTGCTGAAACAGAAGTGGATGATATGGATGAGTACTAAAGGAAGTATTCTATCTTCAAACAAGGCAAGCTGATCTGGGAATTAAGTGTCCCACATAACACTCCAGAGACACTGGTTCTGTGCCACCCTCCAGGCTTCACAGCAGCACCCTATGGGGAAAGGAAAGGAACTCTGCGACTTTAGATCCTAAGCCCTCTTCTCTTTTGCATACCTACTCCTTTACCCACCTGAACAGTGACAGTAGATGGTATATCTGACTAAAGAAGAGAAATCTGAAATGCCACAAAAATACATGAAACAGATAAATATCAACATTAGATTCTAACTACAACAGGTTTTAATTCAAAGTTACTTGATCATTTCCTAATGGACATCAAGAAAAGAAAAGAAAGAAAACACAGGATGACCCCCACTCTGAAAACCAAAATCAGTCTTGCTAAGATAAGTCTAAACAAAAGTCAGTTACTATATACCAGCATTTTCTTTCTGTGACCTTTTAACTCATTCACTACATCCCTACCACAGCCCTTTTGATTAGAGAACTCATATTCAACCTGTACAGGCATGGAAAAAATTGCACGCTTCAGTAATGACTGATTGCATATTCACAAAGCCATCAAATGAACAAAGAGGCATCAACAACCCAAATTCTGGCATTTACTAACTTTTGAGTATTTAAGTAATGTTGTAAACCAATATTTGTTTTGTGGTTTTTCCACTTAGTGCCTAGGATTTGCAGGTGTGAAAAAAATGGATCTATAAATAAGTTGCATACAGTTCTTTACATTCATCTCTTAGTTGGACAAGAGGGTTGCGGAGGAAAAATGGCTGCTGTTCTTGCCAGACAGGACACTGTACACTTGTATATATAAAGCGTGCTTTGAAAACATAGCCAAGCTAATTTATGTACTGGAAGCAACATAACAGTTAGTGCTGCCAGCACCATCAAGGTGAATTTGCTCCCAGGTGTCTGAACCTCGCTCAGGTATCTCCCCACAGCGCTCCACGTAGACATACTGCACAGAGACACACACACACACGCATGCACCTTCTGCGGCATGCTGCAAGGTGTCTGAGGAGCAAAGCTGGTAAATAGATGCAATGTTGCAAGAGGAAAGATAGAAAGACACTGGAGAAAGGCTCAGATACATGTGAGGCAGCATTACGTATGTGTGAGCACTACGTGTGAACCCGATAGATGTCAGGCAGCATCATGTAAGAAGCAGGAGGTGTGTGCCTAAGAGTTTTTCAACAAATAGCCAAATATATCCACATCTCCTCGCCACCCCACGCCAGGCTCCCACTCCAGACCTCGGAAACAGCAGCAGTCCAGGAGGGCAGGGACCAGCCCCACCGATGCTGCCATGGAGTAAAGGAAAAGGATCCGAGAGAGCAGCAGCGCTCGCGAGGGCAACCAGGGCCAGAGGCGAGGGAAGACGCCTGTATTTGCTCTGGGTTTTCTAAGAGCTACGCACCGTTGCGGCTTTACCTCCCTCGAAAGCGTGGGTCGGAAAGGGGTGGCCACTCTTGGCTGATCCTCGCAGAGGAGCAGGGTGCTGCGAAAGGTGGTCCCGCTGGAGCCCCTCGCTCCCTCAGCCCGGGCAGAAATCCACAGGAGGCTGTGGGGAGGTGAGAAATCACCCCGACAACACATTTCACCTGGCAGTCCGACATTGTTTATCAGCATAATAAAAAGTGCCAATACTTACCACCTGTCTAAAATATGCAGTAATAATAAACACAGTTACAGGGCATATTATGGTCAATGACGAGATATTAATTTATACCCCTGGAAGACGGGAAGGAAGGCAGAGTCTGCAGGTGCCTTACAGGGGGCAAAGCTTGCTGTGGATGAGGCCAAGGCCTTTTCCTCTCTGATGAGAACGAATGGAAAATTGCATTGATTTTTTTTTTTTTTTTGGTGGTGTTTTTGTTGTTGTTGTTGTTTTAAAATAATATCCGTGTTTATATGATCAAGTTACAGAAACAAATGGCCAGGATATTACCTTTCTGTTCCTATGTCAGCTGGTAATATCTGCGTGAGAGCGTGTGTTGATTTTGTACAGAATTAGAGATAAAATATTTCTGGCGGGGGGGGGGGTGTCCAAAAACGTCAGGGCTCCCTGGGGTGCTGGGAGTGGTGGGGGATTCCTGTGGGGGTCTGTCGGGGCAGGACCTGGCAGCCAGGACGCGTCCCACTGCCCCAGTCAGGAGCCAGGCAGATGGGGGGGCACCGGGGCAGCCCCTGGGGACTGGGACAAGGCCAGGCCAGGCCTGGACATGGGCCTCTGGGTGGTGGGCCCGGCTTGGGGGGCCCATGGCCGGGGCAGGGCAGGGCTGTGTGGAGCTGGAGACGGGCCCTGCTGTGGCATCGCCGGGGCAGGGGCTGATGGCCCTGGGGGGCTGAGATGGGATGCTGGGCCCTGGGCAGGATGGGGGGAGCCCTGAAGGGGCTGGGCTGAGACAGGCAGGGCTGTGGATGCCCTGGGAGCCGTGGCAGCTGAAACAAATGCCAACATGCAGTGCTCTCTCACCAGCCCCTGCCTCACTGACTAAGCTTTTCCCTTCTCCCCCCCCCAACTCCAGCTCTGAACTGGAGCTTTTACGGGGTGTTTTTTTCTTCTCGCTTTGGGCTGTTTCCCCCGTGGAGAGTGAGGAGCCAGCCACGAGCTGCCACCAGCACCGTCCTCCCAGCAAAGGAGGGGAGGCCGCAGGATGCGCAGGGCTCTCCCAGTGCCACCTAAAACCCGAGTAAAACTTGGTGACTTGTAGTGCAAATTTGGATGCCTGGGCTCGCTGCCAAATAAAAACACATAAATTTTCTGTGCACAGAAGCATTTTTACCTACAAAGTCCAGAGAGTCACCTTCCACCCATGAATAAGAGCTTTGTGAGTACCTCTGCATGATAGAAACTGCAGGTGGTTGTTATAAGTGATGTATTTTAATAGATTTATTCTATTTTTTAATTTGGAAAGGCAACAACTATCTTTCAGGGCAGGGTTTCACTTTTTTTCCTGCAGTTTATACAGAAACTTGCGGTGGTCTATCAGGCCACCCATGTTGAACATAACCTCACAAACATCACCGATTATCTGCATAATACAGAGAACTTATGCTGTGTTTTGCCTTTGGGTTAACATCAGCTGTAAAAACACTGTCATTTGAAAAGGCCAGACTGCGCATAGAGTGGTAAGGGCTGGCACCGAGTCACTCAACAACTGCATGTTTTTCTATATTATGGTACTGGTTAAGAACATAGTTGGCTGGGAATTTTTCAACAAAAGACTTATTTTTGACCATGAAATTTCAATTAGCTCAAACTTAATTTAATGTCATGGCCATCACTGTGGTTCAGTATTTTCCAGAAAATTATATGACTCATGAGCACTTCATAGGGAATAACTTAACACAGCTTAACTGTAGTGAGAGGTGAACGTCTTCCTACCATGTCTATAGCTTCCTACAGATAGCCCTTTGCCTATGACTTCAGACCTATGATGAAAGGGAGAGATAGCCCTGTACTTAGAAACATGGTCATGTACAGCCGCAACCAAGGACTCCCATGCTTATGTGGGGGGGCATCTAGGATAAAACGGGGGTTTCACTTTGCTGGGGTTTCACTTGCCTCATCTTGCAGCAGAGCTGGGAGGAGGAGGCAGATGAAGGAGCACGCCTTCCCCTGACTTGCTGCCCTCCTGATGGAAAGCAAAGATGGAGTCCAAGTGCTCATGCACGGGAAGGAGGAAGAAAACCAGCAAAGGGAGGGGTCCTGCTGGGTGAAAAGCAGACCTCCTTGGGCCACCTGCAGGGTGAGCAGAGGGGGCAGCTACAGCATCTAAAGAAGTGGGGGTGCACTAAGGGCTGGCTCAAGCTCTTTGTCACGTGCTCCCAAGGACACACAGATTAACGGTCAGGTTTCTAGCCATGTTTTGGCTAATTCTAACTCAGTCGCGTAGATTTTAGCAGAACAAGCAACTCTTAGCTCTCATGTTAAATATAACTTATATTCAAATATCTGTGCCCAGATAAAAATCTTCCTGCGGTGTCTGATTCAAGAACGTTAATTAGGACATTAAAACACAAGTCCCAGAAGAGAAACCCCCGGGATGTTGCTATTTAAATGTAAACACAAATTTTACTGATGGCCTTGCAGAAAGATTGGGAGCTTTCTGTTTGCCTTCAGCATTTGGGTCAGAATTACTGTTACTATGAGAAACACTAGAGAGCAAAGATGCACGAAAACAATTGCTTTCCTGTCTGATTATTTGGGGCAGGGATTAGACCCCTTCATCACTTGCCTGTACATTTGTAGCATCCTTCTGTGGCATAATATGTAGAGTGACCCCTAGAAATGAAATAAAGTCTCACAAGTTGGTGAATTTGAGGGCAAATGTGTTCCAGAAATCCCACTCGGTAATTTTCTTGGCATGCCACGTGAAGTCAAATGCAAGATTTCCACCTCACTCCTCCCTGCCCTTTAGTTGGCTCAAGCGTTATTTAGAACCGGCCTCATTGCCTACCAAACATCTATGCTCTTTCTCTCTCCCACACATACACACACACCCCCATGCTGCCGCACTGGTGTGTGCATACATCTCTCCAGCTGCGTCCTGGAGGTTCCCGGGAGCCTGAGGGGAATGCTCATGAAACATGACTTTCACAGATTCTCCGTCCATCTGGAACACTAGGGCAGCATATGGCGGGGCAGCACAGTAACTGTTTGTGGACATGTCAGACTATTTTTGCCTTGTGTATTACCTGATTAAGGTAAGGGAAGACGTGCCGATGTAAGCCTCTTTCTCCCACATTAACCCTCTCCAATTTTATTTTTCAATTTAAAAAGAAAGGATGTTTTGGCCAGCCCTACAGGGATAGTATTCCCCAAAAGGTACAAGAATGTTCACATAAACATGACGTTGCTAATACCATTATACCAGCTTAGCATAGACAGAGATAAAAAAGAGAAAGGTGTGCAGGGGAAGAATGTTTTTTAATATAAATTGTAGGGTTATCCCTGGGGCTGGAGAAAAAGGTACAGTTAAAAAAAAAAAAAAGATTAGGAAATAATAACTAAAGCTGCATGCTTTATTACTTCAGGTAAAAATATCTTATGAATAATATAATCATTGTCTCTGGTTATTGGGTATGAAAAAGATAAGTGTAATCAGTGTACTGTGATACAGGAACATTAACACTTTCACATTGACTGGATACAGACTTAGAAATGAGTTAAGAATCACTGGGTCATCTAAGTGGAGGATTATTCTACACACAGGCCCCTAGGTCAATTTAAATTATTTAATTTATCTCAGTGACCGCAGGGGCCTAACCATCCCTGTGCCTGCATTTTTATCTTGCAGTCCTGTTCTTGTAGGTTTAATTCTGGGGGATCAGAAAGGCTAGACTAACAAGGCAGTGTAGCAAAATGCAGGCACTGGCTCTTGTAGGGTTAATAATAGAACCACAAAGAGAAATGACTCAAATTATACCAAGGACGTTTTATTACCCAGCAGCCTTAATCAGTATTTTTTTTTTTACACATTATTATACCAAGGGTCCTTTCAGTGCTCATTGGCTTGTTACAAGCATTAAAAGAGGGGACGATGCATTGCAATTAATTCCATGTCCTACCCTGAGTCCCACTATTTTCTTTCAGTAGAGTTGGGAGGAAGCAGACAGATGCAGCCTACCCCGCTGATGAAAGCTGTCCAAAAATTACCAGGAAAGAAGGTGAAATAAGTTTACTGGCATGCTACATTTTCACTCATTTCTTTCATGGACAGTTGGGACCACTGTAGTCATTTACCCACAGCCCATACTTAGTGCCAAGGCATACAGGGTTTTTGTAACCCAGCCCCACTGCCTGTGAACACCAGGCTGGTTTCACTAAGGGGTCAGTATGTGTAACACTCCCACTGATGTGTTTTGGAGCTGTGAAAATTTAGAATTTTGGCTCTTTCTCCTCAAGTGAAAGGTTTTAAGATTACTGCTAGTTAGTAGCATTTCTCTAGATGTTTCAGCTCTGGTGGCTTTCTAGCAAAGAGAAAGAAAGAAGAACAGAGTACAATAGGGCCAAAAGAAAGACACCAAAGCACTGATGAGACAAACGAGGGAAGAGTTAGTGGCTGTACTGAATTATTTACAAATATAGTCATGCTTCAATCTGGATTTAAATTAAGTCAGCTACACAACGAAGTGGAAGATCATCTTGACCCCACAGACAGAAAAGACGAAAAGCCTGCTCTCAAATAAGGTACGACCCTGTTGAAGAAAACAAATCAACGACATCCATGGGCTGATACAATATGCAGCCAGGCTGTGAAATTCCCAAAGGCCTTGTGCTCTTATTTTCCGGGAAGTTAGGAAATTCATGTTATCCATTTAGTCATACTCTACAATGGATCAATAGGTTTAAGCTTCACTTTTGATGTGAAGCTGATATTCTCATAGATATTAAGGTATTTCCCCCTGTGTGGTGCTCTTCGAGCAAGCAGATGGTAGGATGTTACCACGTCTCTGCTATCCCTTCAGCTGTGAAAAGCTTCAGCTGAAGTAATCACAGTTTAGTGACCAAAAATTAATTTTTAAAAAAGGAGAAATTACCTGTACTGAACATCTTCCTAGGCTGATATTTAAGGATGAAACGACATCTTTGTAGCTGACAGCTACAAAGCCTCGTTACATAAAGTATTATATATCCAGTTTGGACCTCAGCAGCAGCTAAGCAAGCACCATCCAAGGCAATGTTAAACATGCTGTGAAAGGTTGTCTATCAGGTAGGATTCAAAACTTGCTACACATTGTTTTGGACCTCCAAAAAGGAAACTATGCCCAGTGAGGCAAGTTGGTTCTCTAACATTTTGCTTTTCCTTTATCCAACTTTCATTATTTCAGTTCACTTTAAATTCTAAGCATAATAATATCCCAAACTTGAAAGAGAATTTATCTGAAACAAACAACTTTTGCCTATTTGCTACCTGTAAATCTGCACGAGCTCAAGGTTGTGTGTTGAGTGAATCTCAGCCTTGGCTTGCTCAAAGCAAATTCATGGAAAGTTTCCTCTAGGGGAGTTTAAGTTTAAGCCAAAACCTGATGCAAAGAAAGAGTTAAATTTGGGGTTTTTTTCCCAAAAGTAAAACAGAAATCTCAGACACCTCTGCAGAGCCAAAGAAATTTGGATGTCAATAAAGCTTCTGCAACTTTAAGTCATGGCAAGGTTTCAGAATTGGTTACAAATATCTCATGCAAAAAAGCAACAAAATCACTGACTTGGTTCTGGAGTAAAAAAAGAAAGGGTTTTTTTGTTTTGTTGGGTTTTTTTTTTTAATAATTAACCACTGAGAAATTAGTCTTGATAGTATTCCCAAAGCTAGTACTTCCCCCTCTTACAGATTAGCCTAGGCTACTCTCAGTGGTTTCATACAGCATGTTCTTTTTAGCAAGTCAACCTTTTCCACAAATGTCAAAAAAAGAACCATTCTAGTCTCCCTGTAAAAACCTGTTTACATGCAGATTTATGCAGCCTATAGGTAATGTTTCAGGGGAAACTCAAGGTGGAAGTTGTTGACTCTATATATACTGTTCAGTGTGAACCTGAAATAATGGTTGTTCAATGTTGTTCAATGCAAGTTAATAAGAGCTATTTATTTAGTGCTTATTTCTTCCTTTTAATTGGAGATTCACAGAAGCAATGATATTTTAAAATAAAAAGACTTTCATTTTAAAAGATTACTTTTTCAGAATGTATTTAAATTCAGATGCTCTAAGAAAGGTCCTACAGGATACTATACTTCAGTCAACCAGGTAGAAGAAAACAAAGATACTCCTGAAATGAAATCAGAGTTGCTAGACACCAGAAAAAAATCAGAGGAATCTGGAGGAAATGGTAGTTTAAGTAGATAGTTGTGAAAATCTTGAAACAAAATGCCATAGACCAGCTGCAGAGCATGTTAGCTGAAAAACTTTAGGGCACCTATTGAAAATTATTTCAAAAGCATCGGTAGGTCAAATATTCTTCTATTGCTTCTCCAAGATGCTCAAGAGAATCAAGTTTTTTTATTTGCTATCTTCTTTGAACTGGCCAAGAGGCCTAGCTATCCACAAGAGTAAAACTGCCTCTTCCAAAACATTACAGAAGAAGTGTTGGTTATTACCCCAATGCAGCAATGATCCTTGCCTCAATCAGTATTTCCTTTTTATTGAGGAAATACTTTGTTTTCCTTCACTGAATAAGTAGCATACAACCAACCTCTCCAGTGAAGCTTCAGCTTTACTCCTCTTATCCCTCAAATTAATGGAGGAAAGTGAAGTTTATAAACACACTGGAGCTTGTAACATTAGAAACACTTGCCTGTGTTTGCAGCTCCCCAAATGCACAGCCTCATTTGCTGCCCAATCAAACTCAGTAGCTGTAACAGTTACCTATGCAGGTCTTACTCTAGAGTTTAAAATTCCCCACCTACAATATATATAGTTAGTCTTAATAAATAAATGACTTGGACCATGCATTATATATCATTCAAATCCATGAGGACACAAATTATGTATAATACATTGGCTGTGTAATTTATTTATTAAGCAAAACGTGAATTTTCCATGGTTGTGTTTTGAGGCACAGTTTGTCACACACAGCTAAATGATGTATTCTTATTAGTCCCACTCAATTACCAAGTCATCCCTCTGTGCACTGTATATTTGTTAATGATAGTGCCACAACGCTGCATCTACAATACCTGTGATTTTAGTGATTCATAACCACTCACTAAAACTGTGAAAATGATAAATTGACTGTTGTTGATTAAATGCCGCCAACAGTATGTTTCATATGTGTTTGTCGCAGTTAGGAGTTAAAGAAACAGCATTGCTCCAATCATTTAAATATCTAATTAAGCAGAACCCTGGCTAGATAGAAAGAGCTTGTTGGAATGAAATATCATTAAAAGAAAAAAAAAAGTGTAACACTGATTTTTGCATGTGTGTACATAAAGACTTTTCATCTCAACCCCACTGATCATAAATATGTCATGAACAAAACAAGACCAAAAGATAAAAATTAAAAGGGCTGAAGAACTTGGAGTGGAGTCCTCCCAGACTCACTGCACAGCTGCACATGGTTGATTTGATGGCTTTAGCTGATACCCGAGATTAGCTTGAAACAACAGTGAACTCCAGTAACATACAAGGCAGTTCTTGATGACAGCCCTTAAGACTGGGGCAAATAGAGTGGAGGGGATACTCCAGTAAAGCAAATAGCACCTCTCAGCCTCCCACTGTAGGGAAAAATGTTTGCACATTTGTAGCAAAGGAATGGCAGAAGGGGAAAATATCTCTTTCAAACTTAGATTAATTATCTTTATTGCTTTGCTTAATGCTTTTTTTCTCCCTTTAGATTAATCCTGTATAGAGTCCTCAAGCTAATACTGGAAGCAGAGTGGAACAAGACCAAGAAAAGTGAATGTTTCTGTGCCAACAATTTGACTCCTATCTGAGGATGCTGGAGTAGACAGTAATAAAAATAAAGACATGCCAACTTATGGTCATCTTATTAAGATGAATTGGAACAGGTTTTTTTCCCCTCCCTCATTTTGAATTTGGAGCTAAGTAGGTAGACACCAGAGTACATTAGGGGTTTCTGCCTTTTTTTCCTAACCATTCTTCACACAAGCAATGCTTCCATGTTTCTGTACCTAAATAGCGACTTTCACTTCAAATCACCGCACACCCTGTGGCCAGAAAACTGCCTGCTTAACAGGAGAAGCAGAGGGAGAAAATATCTGGTACAAAGTCTGTATCTTCTATAGTCTATTGTACTTTTTCTCTTTTAAACACAAGAACCATGCCCTGTCCAAATATGCTTCACATTTTAAATCTGCAAAGAACACATATGTGCAGTTTATTGCAACTCTTAAGAGCGGAGGTCTAAGCCAATTCTGCCTAAATTTTAACTTGTGTCCACAAGGACAGTAAATATTTTAGTCATGATGCTTACACTACAAAATCACCTCCTGCAGCAGAGTCTTACTAATATGGCATGTATGGTCTTTTTCATTTTGTTTTGAATAGGTATTCTCTCTCTACAGAAAATGTGTCCCCAGCATTGCACATGCCTTCCTGCTCCTGTACCCCTGGACTCCCAGTCAGGGTGTTGTAGAAGCCAGTAAATTAGGAGAAAAGGAAAGATATTTGTCTTTCCTATGAACTGTTTTCTACAAGGTGAACAAATATTAATTGTGGTAAAGAAAGCAGCTCCAGGCTATGCAGCACTGCCATGGAGAAAACAGTCTTTGAGGTGGTTAACACTATGGTTAAAGTGACATGCCTAAATTAAGAAAGAAAATAGGGGCACTGAGTACCTCTGAAATTTAGACTAACACCTTATTTCCAGAGCAACAAACCATCCAATCCTCTTGTCAGTTAATGGGTCTGTTAAAGATACTTTGCCCTTAAAACATTTTTTTATCTGTAGAATTGAAAATGCATATTCCTCTTTACCGTGTACATTTACATGCCACATTGTTAAGACCACAAAGACTAGAATACTAAATATTGTTCTGTTACAGAAATCTTGACCTTTCCCCTCCAGTCCACTAAGCAGTGATACTGGATAAATCATTCACCTGAACCACAGAAGTCAGAAATTAGGCTTTACACCTCCATTGTGGAGATCTGCAGGGTCCACCCTTAACACCTATGCATAGGAGTGGCTTTACCCAAAGACAGCAGAGTGGAATTTGTTGCTCCATGCTAAACTTCCCGTAGCAGCAAATAAGTTATAACCGTATAAACTAGCTAGAAAGTGCAGCAAAACAGCAAGGCCTTCATTCACTGGGATCCATGTAACTATGCAGTCACACCTGCCTAAAACAAGCAGTCCTACAGCTGATTGCGGGTTAGAAGGACCAAATGACCTGTCTGGCCTTTAAGTTTATCATTTGGCTATACACGGTAATGCAGACAGAGCAGCACTGAGCTTAGCACTGGTTATTTCACTCTCTTGAGGAAAAAGAAGCCTCTGAAAGAATCCCTTGCTTTTTTTAGAAGAGGGTCTGTTGGTGAGTAAATGTTTTAAAGAAATAAACCCCCAGATTTTAGAAAGAGCTAAAAGACTTGAATGTGATAGAAGGAAAGAAGGAAAACCCTTCTAGTCCATGCTAGACTGGTCAGAGGCTTTTCTCGGCACGGTATTTCCACTACAACCTCCACCTGAAGCTCTGAGCAGCTTGGGAAATCTTCATGAATAATTTCTTAGGCAGAATTCAATTCCTTCAGTACTCGAGAGGATAAGTCATCCCTGAGGACAGGTACGCAAAGCACCAGTAAGGAGCTGGCTACCCAGTAGAGACCTTCAGAAGCCCTTGGAACAGGCCATCTCATGTCAGAAGAGCAAATAACAAAACCAAATTCAACAGAACAATTCAAGGACTTCAGCTCATAACCGTCAAAGAGCCCCACTTAGCTTATTCAGTGACCTGCCACAAACAAAAAGAGAAACTTGCTAGAAAGCACACAGGTAGAAAGAAAAGGCAAATAAGTATCCAACAAAACCGAAGACCTTTCTGGGCTAGAACAAGCTGGGGAGAACATGCGTGTAGGGGTGGGTGGGTGGCTGTTCCTGTACGCTTGTATATACGTACACATCAGCCAATTGTCCCTGGAGAGGGCAGGGAGAAGAGAAAGCCTGAGGATGCTGGAAATGCTGCTGCTAGGGTTAATTTGTTCTTCCAGGTGAGGTGTGCAGAAGGGAGTATCTGAAGCACATCCCCCAACTGTACTTCAGCAGTAACTATGAAGCACATACAGGAAGAAGAGGCAAAGATTTTCCACAGGCCAGAGACCAGCGAGATCAGGAATTCATGTCTTTTCATTGTTTTTTTCCATGCTTACCCCAACCAGACACTATATGTGACCCCTGTATCTTGCCACAATACAAATAATAAACCTGTTATGCGCCAATGGAGAGATCTGGAAGCATGGTTGTATGTCTAAACTGGGAAGAAAACAGTGTCTGGAGCCAAAATAATAAAAGTGTCCTGATTTTTCATGACAGATTCACCATCCCAGCAATTAAATACTTTAAAAAGGCCAAATCTCATGTTATTTTGCATCTGAAAGCCCACAGGAAAAGAATAAATAAAAAGTATTGCACAGAAGTGCCACACATTAACGCTTCAAACACAAAATTCTACACTCTAACAGAATCCTATTGAATCTTACCTTTCAGACAAAGTGCCTAACCAGATCTTAACTATAAATAATTGGGGGAGAAGGGAGTAAAACAACACTTTTGTCAAAATAAAGACCCAAAGTATTAGGTGTCATAGAAAACGCACATGTCATTCTTCCATAAATAAAGTTGCTAAGCAGATTTGCTGTGAAACAATTTATGCTGTGTTATGTAAATGGCAAAATTCTTAAGCCCGCTTGGTTGTAAAGAACAAACCTGTGAAAAGAATCCATTTTTACCATCAGTCACACCGTATATTTCACAGGTGTCTATTTTACCCACAAGCCTTGCAGATATGCAAATAAATACATAAAATGCCAAGTGTATCAACTATTCTAATAACATTTTTCTCTTCATTCTTTTCCTAAAAGAAATAAACAATTGTTTTATTCGACTTGGATGGATGTCCCTTTCCAATTTCCTTATAATCAAACAGAAACTTGGCAGTGAACCAAGGCATTTACTCTTCAGAGAACACAATGTTTCAGCTACTACTTAGCTACTCCTACTGTAAAAGACTTTTATCAAGGACTTTATAAAGTATACCATGAAATATACTCATAGAGAATAAGCTTCCCAGCTGGCCTTTTGCTTATCCACTGCACAAGCAACACTGGTTAGAAAACCAGAGATACTGCTGGTTAGAATCAAGGAACCAAGGTAAAATACAAAGAGTTTAACAGGGACAAAACCGTGAGTGAACTAGAAGGTATAAAACAAAAATCTGAACTGAGGAGGCCGGAAGGAACGTGGAATATAAAAAGAGGTGACAGGATGATGGGGAGGGAATAGGATGATGGAGAGGAGACTAGGATGTAAGTGAGAGAAAAAGATTCAAAAAAGCAAGAGCAAAAGAAGTAAAAACTGATTTCAAGGAGCTGAAAGCATAACACCAAAGCATGAGAAACCAGAAGGTCCGTTCACTTTCCACTAAGCATCAGGGAATGAAAATGGATGAACCGAACCCTGCTTTTGTTTACGGGTATGAAAGCAGATAACAAGTGTTAAATGAGCAGGGTGACTGACTACAAGTTACCCCTTGCATGGCATGCCTGAGAGTCACATTATAGCTTTCAATGTCTATGGTTAGCTATTACTGCTAAATGGGTGCTTCCCTATATTTTCTGATATTAGCTCTGCTCCCTCAATCGAAAAGGAAAATCTCAATTAAAGCCTTCCATCCCCCCAAATTTCAAAGAGTTGTAACAGGAAAATCAATCCATCTTTCAATTCATTTCTGCTACAGGCCCAGTATTTATTTGCCGTGCACATCCACAGGAACAAAAATGTCAAGTGTTCAAATGTCTCTGAAAAGGGTGACTGCAGTCATAACAGGACTGTTTCGAAGCCAGTGAAAAGATAGGAAATAATTCTTCCATACTTGCTTGGTCTATACAATGGTGTCAAAAAAAAAAAAGGGTTG